>NC_137965.1:5404379-5693165 GCF_963924665.1 Micromys minutus
TATGGCAGGACATAATAAAAATCAGGCTGAGATTAATAGCTTAAAAACAAAGAGAGTAATTCATAGAATCAACAAGACCAAAAACTGGTTCTTTGAGAAAAATCAACTAAATAGAAAAAGCCTTAGCCAAACTAAGAAGAAAGGCGTGAAGGCAGTATTCTAATTAAACAAATGACAAATAAAAAGGGAGACATAACAATAGAAACTGAAGAAATCCAAAAAACCATTAGGTCTTACTTCAAAGGCCTGACTGCCACACAGCTGGAAAAACTGAACAAAATGGTTGATTTTTCTAGACAGATACCAATTACCAAGTTAAATCAAGATCAGGTAATCTAAATAGTCTTGTAACCTTCAAGAAGCATAAGCAGTCATTAAAATTCTCCCAACCAAGAAAAATAAAAACAAACAATATAAGCACAGTGCCAGATAGTTTTAGTGCAGAATTTGATAAGACCTTCAGAGAAGGGATGATACCAATAGCACTTAGCTTATTCTACAAAAGAGAAACAGAGGAAACTTTGCCACCTTATTCTTTAAGGCCATGCCACCCTAATCCCTCAACTGCACAAAAACTCAATAAAGAAAAAGAATTTCATGAAAATTTTCCTTCCTAACATTGATGCAAAAATTCTGAATAAAAATAGATGCTAACTGAATCCAAGAACACATCAAAGACATCATTCCCCCATGATCAAGTAGGCTCCAATCCAGAGATGCAGGGGTGGTTCAATATAAAAAAATCCATCAAACTAATGTACCATATAAAAAACAAAAAGAAATCAGCCACATAATCATCTCATTAGATGCTGAAAAAGCCTTTGAAAAATCCAACACACCTTCATGTTAAAAGTCTTAGAGTGATCAAGGATACAAGCTAAATACAAAAAGGCAATATACAGCAAGTAAATATCAAATTAAGTGGAGAGAAACTTAAAACTATTCCACTAAAATCAGGGATAAGTCAAGGGTATCTACTCTCTTTTTTATTGACAAACAAGTGTCAAAACAATATGGTTTCCTATATATTATAAATTAGAGTACCAAGGAATGATTCAAAAGCTTATAAAAATGACCATGATTAAGTGATGATCAATACAAAACAGACCCACATAACTATTAGTAAACACATAAAATAGAACCATTTACCATTTAAAAAGAGCCATAGTCCAGCAAGCACAGATTAATTAGATCAGAAAAAGTTTTCATCCTGTCAAATTGAAACCTAACTATAAGCAACTACACTGTGTCTTGACCCTACTTAAATAAAGTTGCCTCAAAATACTGTCTAAAAATCCCATGCTTTAAAATCAACACAATTAGCAAGGATGTCAGTACCTTTGGAAACCTGTTTTCTTTCTTCCTTTTTGTTCAATTTATACCTCTCAGGGTAATAAATTCTAGGACTTCAATTGAGCTCTGCATATAAGCAACATAATTTTAAACACTGCCGTGCCCCAGGTTTCTGAAAGGGTATCAATTTAAACTCAGATCTCAGATCGGAAATGGTTTCCCAGCACCCTAAATCCAAGACCTCTCTACTGTATAGGAATAGATAATATTGAACAAAATTTGGATAGTGTGCAAAACCAACTCACCCACTGTCACTTAAACAAACTGTGCAGTTTCTTGCTATTGTCTCTACTTGTATTACTTAGTATGGAGAAGAAGTTGGTAAAAGGAACCATATCATTTGCAAATTCCTAAGACTGACTTAAACCAACTTCAAAACTGTATACTATTTTTTATTACATTTTATAAAGTAGTGGGTGCTACTTTAAGTTCTTAATAATAACTTAATAGCTGTTATATAAATCATTACACTTTAAATTTTTTATGTTTGCGTATTGTTTTCCTACTTCAATATCCTCAGCCATTATATACCCGGAACAAAGATTGAGCTATAAGGTTAAGAGCCCTATTCAATTAACTACACTCTATTTATCCTTCCAATAAAAAATTTGATTATAGAGTTTAAACTGCACACTCTGTGTTGATACTCAAAATAAAGTATTCATTTACATAGTTCAGGCTGGCTTAACCTCTTTTTGTTATTAAGGATATTTGTGAATTTTGATATTCTTTCACTCACTTACCAAAAGCTGAGAATACAGGTATGAGTCAAAATACCACACAGTGCTGGACATAAGTCAGAACCTTCTGCACATTAGGAAATCTATATCTATGTTATTTTGCATAATGAAAATATAATGAAAAATACAGTCAAAATAGAATTTTATTTAGCTTTAAAATTTAAAATTATGATGTTTATAAAAAAGTAGCTAGAACTGAAAATATTATACTGGGTGACAGGCCCTAAATCACAAACATAAATTTTCTTTTCTATGTGGATCCTAGCTGTAATCTTCTGGATTATCATGTTAGTATTGTCAAGAAAAATTGAGAAGAGCCATTGCAGAAAGACCACATGACATTAATCAGTAAGATTGTAGGACACATTGGACATGAAAATTGAAGAAGGAACATTGGTGGTAGAAAGCTTTCATCAAGAAATGGGAGGGGAGGAAATGAGAGAGAGAGGGCATAAAAAGAAGATTTTAAACTAAACTACAAATTATGAAAAAAGTATGAAAGTCTACTCTTTTTTGTAGAGTAGTAAAAATGTAAGAGCTAAGCAACAGAAAAGGGTTATAAAATACTATTTTTAGCTAAGATACAGCCATTACAATCTTGCCTGAATTTTCCCATAGGGCAGGAACTCTCGGTAGCCAATCAGCAATAGACAAGGAGCACATGGCTCCCTAACACTACCTCTTAGCCTACTAGCCACTGATGGGATTCTTCACCATATAACCACTATCTACATGTGTGTATACACTAAGGAGACCATACGGTGCTACCGTACTCCTGGCCACACAAATGTTCTTGGATAAACTTTGTTGATCAGAAACAATTTATAAGATATGAACGTTAGAAGGTTACTCATAGAAAAAAGAAGGTAACTAGATAGTTAGATAATAGTTAGATAACCCTAACCCTAACCAAACAAAACCCATAATATGTATGTGTGTGTGTGTGTGTGTGTGTGTGTGTGTGTCAAAGAACAAATTTAATTCATAAGCACACAAGTTATTTTTAAAGGGCTATGTTAATGGAGGTACTGTGTATGAGTAGAAAATGCTCTTCTCAGAATCTCTGAACCATTAAATAAAAATGTAAATGCCAAGTGTGGAATCCTTCCTTAAAATTTGTTGTTCAAGAAGACCACAGAGGCTTCCAATATATTCTAATACAACTTATTTTGGTTCCCAACTTAATAGTAAGACACTTTGACTTTGAGTGGAGATACTACATGCCTTGGTCACTGAATAATAAAATATCAAGCTGAATTTTTTTTTTTAACAGAAGTCCATGACTGGCTAAACTTCAGAGAACAAGTGATGTTGGATTTCTCAATTCTAAATGGTCTATATCACCTCTCCAGTATGTCAGAAGACTACAGCAGATAGTCTGGGAAGAATATAAGAACCAAAGAATGGGCAGATATTCATAAAAAAAGATATATTCTGGTTGTAGCATATCTGTTGCACTGATGAAATCGCTCTAGCTGTAGTTTTTCACACAAGATATAAATTGTCCCATAGGATTAAATTATGGATGATAAGAGACCTTCATCTTAACTTGAGGGATTATTGAAGTAAGCAGGTGCTATGGGAGGGGGCGCCTCTTTCTTCCCTGGGTTAGCCCTTATACTGTGCTTCAGTAATAAACCATGCTTATTGTAGCAGCTCTAAAATCAGCAGCTCCCACCCCAGCATAGGTCAAGAAAGTATGAAATGTGTTGAAAAGAGGATTTTAGCACAAGAAGGTGATGGATCAATAGCAGAAAAAAGAGGGAAATAACTAAAACGTACTGTATGAATAGATGAATCTGTCAAATGATAAAAAATGAATTTCTGTACCATTTGTCAATCACTATAACAAAACCAAGATACATGAGTTACACAATAAATTACAAAAATTAAATATGCAAATATTTTACAGTTACTAATGCACATGGGTGAGCTTGATTCATTAATGGAGGAAGTGATATTTGGTGTGATTTCTTACCTTTCATAAACTCTTGTGATAATGAAATCTATGTTTTAAGCATTGTTGATGCTGGGATATACCCTAAACTTGTGGGTACTGCAATGCTATTTATCTGGCAAAACTATGATTGTCTGTGTTCAATTAAAAAAAAATCCAATTTGCCAGATGTCATCAAGCTATTATGCTCGAAAGAGAAAACAAAAACTGGGGAAAGGAACCCTACTGTTAAAGGAGAATGCACAATTTCTTTTGTGGAAGCATAGCCTAGTTGCTTGAATCTTTTTATGCTTCGCAATAAAAGCATGTGATTCACTTAGAAACAACTAGTCTTGAAATAGCAACCTAAAAAGTGAAAAATGCTCTTACAGTCTGAAAAAGTGAAACAGATAAGAATAGGCCTAAATGTGCACAGAAGAAAACCCAATAGTAATGGAACTATTTGACAAGGAGATATAGGACTTTGAGGTGCAAATGTTTTTATTTGAAAAAGTGATTTTCTTTCCAACAGCCAAAGAGGCATTCTTAATCACACAAAGTAACTTGATAATACTTATGACTGAATCAAATGTACCAACAGCTAGAGGGGAGAGGAGGATGGGGGGAAAGAGTAAAGAAGAAAGGCAGTTATGGACTACAGGTTTTAAATTTCACTCTGACCACTGTGTTGATGATAAAAGGTAGGAAATACAAAACTCAAATAAACAAGGCCAAGTAAATTTCAGTGATGATACCCACAAGAACAAATGTTGGCTCAGCACAAGAAGACATTGTAAAATACAGTAATAAAAATTGTGTAGATTTTTAGTACAGTGAAGGTAGAATTCATGACTTTTGCCTGACTTGAAGGAGAGAATACAAGGCCTCTACCAATGATGACAAAAGAATGATCAAGAGACTACAATTCCTAGTTGAAATCAATACCTCAACACAAACAGTATGCATTCTTCCTTCTTAGTCTGTATTTTTACTTCTGTTTGGAATATTCTAGCAAAAGAGTTATGCAGTACTGACTGATGTACTTGCTTCTCTTCATTGGCAGACTTTTGCATTATTTTCATGCTACAATATGAGCCAATAGTTCAATCCAAATCAATGTCCCATGGTTCACCTCTTCATCCATCCATTCAGCCTCTGAGCATGCAAAATCTCTGAGTGGAACACTCTGTACAAAATTGCCATGAATGTGTTTATAGAAGTCCATGTGTTTGCACTTGATATTATTTCTGTGGGTAAACAGGAATGAAACATGTTCAATGTATTTTAAACAAATTCCTACATTATGTTTTAAGTTATTTGGACTATTTCATGTTCCAGCGTTCAATAAAATTTTAATTTCCCACATTCTCCTGATTGTTTGTTGTGGCTGATCTTCTTAATTTTAATTTTTGAACTGGATATCAAGTAGAATCTTATTTTAGTTTCAATTTGTAGTTTTTCTCAGATACTATGATTTTAGCATCTTTTAGAGGTTATAATATAGTTTATGAAACTTATTTGAAAATTTTCTAATGTCTATTTTTCCTCACATCATTGAGTTATAATTATCCCTTATGTATTTCAGACACTAATCCTTCACATCATAATTTGGCAATCTTTTCTCTCATCCTGGGCATTCATTTTCATTTCCTATAAATGGATAAGAAGAAAAATTTAAATATTTATACAATGTTATCTTATGTGTATAAGAATTCTGCCTGTAAATATGTATATGTATCACAGATTTGCTGAGCTCACAAATCTTAGAAAACAGCATTGGCTCCTGTAGGCTTCAAGCTCTAAGAGATTCTGAGACATCACATAGGTGCTGATGCCAGATACTGCTATTCTCTGTTACATATGCAGCTGGAGCCATGGGCCTCTCAATGCGTGCTCGATGGTATCTCCTTCTACAGAGCTCAAGTTCAAGTGGATCAAAGATCTCCACATCAAACCAGGTACACTGAATCTATGAGAAGGGAAAGTGGGGAAAACTTAGAACACATAGGCACAGAGGAAATTTTCCTGAACAGAACACCAATGGCCTTTGCTCTAAGATCAAGAATTGACAAATGGTTCAATCCAAATCAATGTCCCATGGTTCACCTCTTAAAATTGAAATGTTTCTGTAAGGCTAAGGATACTTTCAAGAAAACAAAATGGCAGTCAACTAACTGGGAATGGATCTTTACCAATCCCACCTCTGATAGAGGGCTAATATCCAATATATACAAGAACTCAAGAAATTAGACTCCAGAGAAGCAAATAATCCTATTAAAAATGGGATACAGAGCTAAACAAAGAATTCTCAACTGAGTAATACCAAATGGCTGAGAAGTACTTAAAGAAATACTCAATGTCTCTAGTCATCAGGGAAATGCAAAGCAGAACAACCCTGAGATTCTACCTCACACTAGTGAGGATGGCTAAGATAAAAAACTCAGATGAAAGCAGATGATGTTGCGGATGCTGAGAAAGAAGAGCACTCCTCCACTGTTGGTGGAATTGTAAGCTGGTAAAACCACTCTGGAAATCAGTCTGACAGTTCCTTAGAAAACTGGACATAGTACAACCTGAAAACCCAGCTATTCCACTCCTGTGCATATACCCCAAAGATGTTCCAACATATAATAAGGGGATATGCTCTATTATATTCATAGCAGCCTTATTTATAATAGTCAGAAGCTGGAAGGAAACCAGATGTCCTTCAACAAAGTAATGGATACAGAAATTGTGGTACATTTACACAATGTAGTTCTACTCAGCTATTAGAAACAATGAGTTACAAGATTCCTAGGCAAATGGATGGAACTAAACAATATCATCCTGAGTGAGGTAACACAGTCACAAAAGAACACACATGATATGCCATCACTGATAATTGGATATGAGCCACAAAAAGCTCTAAATACCCAAGAAACAATTCATAGACCTTAGGAAGCTCAAAAAGAAGGAAGGCCAAAATGTTGAAGCCTCCGTCCTTCCTAGAGGAGAGAACAAAACACTCATGGGGCTGGGAGGAGGGTACAGGATTAAGTGGAAGAGTCAGGATTGAAGAGGGGATCTTTCAGGGGACTCCATCCCATGTGCAGCCACTGGGCCTACGCACTATAGCTGATGCTGGGAGGTACTTGCTGGCAGGAACCAGATAGGAGTGCCGTCTCAGCAGTTCTGCCAGAATCATGCAGCTTAGCATGCTTGCAGCTAATCATCTAACTGAGTAAGGGGAGCCTAGTGAGGGTGCTGAAATTGGGGGATTAAGGAGCTGAAGGGGTTGAGGCCTCATGGGAAGAACATTGTCCACCAACCAAATCCTCCACCGCTCCCATGGAAATAAAATATTTCTTATTGTAAACCCTAAAATTAGAGGTTAGTTTTAAATTGTTATCTTTTAAATTTAGTGATCCAAGAATAATAGAGAATTTTACAGTTTATTTTCTTCTTTCCTTTTGCTTGCTTCCTCTCTTTCTCTTTTCTATCCCACATGCAGCTAAGAAACTCAAGCACTAATGCTGATGCCAAGAAGTGTTTACTGGCAGGATATGGATGCCTCCTCAGAGACTCTGTCAGAGTCATACAGATACAGATGAGGATGGTTGCAACTAACCATTGGACTGAACAAGAGGACCCCAATGAAAAATGCTATAGAAAAGACTGAAGGGGCTGAAAGGTTTTGTATCCCCACGGGAAAAACAACATTATCAACCAACCAAAGGCTCCAGAGCTCCCAGCAACTAAAACAGCAACCAATGAGCACACCTGAGAGACCTCTGGCTCCATTTCCATATGTAGTAGAGGATAGCATTGTCTGACATCAATGGAGAAAAAAGGTGTTTGGTCCAGTGAAGGCCCATTTCCCCAGTGTAGGAGAATGCCAAGTTGCTAAGGTGAAGAGGGTGGTTGGGAAACGGAACACCATTATGAAATTATTTTCCATGGAAAGCCATTTGATTACAAATTTCAGCTAGGAAACTTTCCCATATCAATATTGTGCATATTTAACAATGAAAAAGGTGAATTGAGTAAAATTTACTTAATGGACCTCTGCAGAAGTGAAGAGAAAATGAGACATCATCTTATCTGGAGACTAAACATTGCTAATGTATAATGATTTTTATCACATTAAAAAGTCCCCAGAAAGAGAAAATTATATTATCATGTTAAAAGTTAACGTAAAAGTACACTATTCTTTTGGAAATATGAGTCTGGTTCCTATCTTATGTCAATACTAAAAAATATTTTCAATTTTACTAACATATGAGTACGTACCAAAATGTTCTTCCCATGACTCTTTCTAAAATTTACTGCCATAAGACTCAAGAAAAACACTAATAATTATTAGTGTGTTAGGGGATCAAAAGTGATTTCTTGGCCAATGGGACAGAATAGCTCTGTTTTCTAACAATTACATTTTGCCAACCATGTGGTTAGAATAATGACAGAGATGCTATTTCAATTTTTCCATCTTCTTGAGAAGGGTTTCTGAAGCAGCAATAAAAGGAAGACTACAGATATTTACAGACTATTGGGGTGATTTCCCAGGGATTTCAGACATTCCTGTATGTCTACAGAGTGAGTTCATATGATTTCAATTTGAAAGTATATCAATAAGCAAAGGAAATTTTGTTAGCCAAGTCCTCCTAGAGAATAATCTGGTTGAGATAATCTGGAATGATAGTACAAATAAATTCCCTATATTCTAGAAACTGCAAACATGTCATTGAAAATTCTAGTTTTTCTTTCAAAATAAATTGTTTTTCTAGGAGGATCAAATGATCTAATTCAGACTTATTTTACTAGAGTAACTAAATGCATGTAGATAGTGTTGTTCATGATAATTCACAGCCAAATATTTTACAGGCATATCAGGAGAGTTACCTTTGGAAAAACAACTTATTTTATAATCAGGAGAAATTTATTCCTATTTTAACATATTAAATTTCATGTGGGCACTGAATTCATTGGCTTTATAACATCATCATGCCCTGTTTCACAGATAGCAGAAAACCCAAGTCTTACATAGATCCTGAATAAATTACTATCATATGTACTACTAAACATTCCTTTTGGGTATTTGGAAATATATATGACCTAGATTTAAGTTAGGAATAGTCTCACAGGCAATATTTGTTTATTTTATGTAATTCCTAGCACACAAGTTCTCTCACAGTATGTTGATACAGTTTTTCTGTTGTGGCTTTTTCTTCTACCCTTTCATCGTAAGAATTTAAGTTTGAAATATGTATCCAAACATATTTCACCTCAAAGAGCAAAAATCACTGATGAGATAGAAACCACAATGACCAGTTTAGGTTTCTTTTTTAGGAGAGCTAGTCTTATAAATTCCCAATAGAATCTTATTCTTCATTGTTTGAGGTTTAAGAAAATTCAGTGCAGTAAAATATTAAATCTTCACCGTAACATATTTTAATACTCACTTGACAACTATTGTTAGACTTTCTTAGCCTGAAGCAAATAAAAGAGTTATGGTTTGGTATGAAGAAGAATGAGGAATTCTTTTATCAAGTATCATGAGCAGTACTGATTCCTTCAACTGATAGAGAACTACTAAATCTTTTATTTTTTCAGTTGGGCACTTCTCCAACTATAGTCATTTTTTTCTATGATTCATCGCTTTAGACAGTTAATACCCATAGAGAGAACATTGGCAAGGACATTCTTCAATATACAACCTCATTTGTGGTTCAGGCTATAATAGTGACAGGGAAGAGAAACTCATTCACACTATGCAGTATCTTGTTCAAGTCCCACAATCCTGCATTCAAATCCTTTCAAGTATATTGAGAGTAAATCATATATGTGCCATACATAAATTATCAAACTAAATTTGATCTAAGGCATCAAATTTTCATACAAACTTAGTTATAATTGGGAACATGTAATATTGAGAAAAGCAGTAAAGGTTAGAAAAACCTGGACCATATATTTAAGGCTTCAGAAATACGGTAAAAAAAAAAATCAGAGATAGATGAAGGAAATATAGAAGTATATATTTAAATTCTAAATACTGGTCCTAAGATCTGATTGTCCTTTTCCCCCACCTCAAGTATATTCTTAGGGAGAAAGTGATTCTCATGAATATCAAATGGTGTGATTCAAATTATTCCCCAACTTAATCTGTCAATAAAGATTAAAGCCTGTGATTGGATAGTAAATAGGGGTTGATTGGTTTTAGTTACATGGCAGTGGTAGAAAAAAAACCAGAGGAGAAGACCAAATGGGGAGGTGACAGCCATGAGAGGAGATGGACCATGGGCATGTGGCTAAGAAAAACAGCAAGTAATCTGGGACATATGGCTGGATAAAAGTTAAAATAGCTGCAAAACTTGCATAATCTAGGCTTATAGCTTATAAATAAAATATCTTGATTGTATGTATTTTATGTGATCTAGCTAGAATAATTAATTTTGTTGACAGAGGAATCTGAAGCTTAAGTTACTTTGATAGAAATAAAGGACTAAGGGCAGAGAAAGCAAATTCACTTTGAAATGCCAAAACAAATTAAATCCAATCAAGAAGGCTTCACTTTATGAAGACACTTTCCTTGGATCTAAAAAATTATGATCATTTATGTATTCATTTATGATTCTTTCCATGTTCCTAGTCCAGATTTCTGTGATGTAAGATCATGTACTTGGTTTATAAAGAGTTAATAGTGTGTTTTTCGTGACCATGGAGACTGACAGTCACAATACAGAGGATGGTGCTAATCAAGGTTTGGTAAAGATTCACCTCCAGATTACCATTTTTGTTGTTGTTGTTGTTGCATCCCTAAGACACAGAAAAATGTATAGCCAAAATCTCTGAGGAAGTTTTCACAGTTGAAATAGCTGGTAAAGTGCACATTCCTTTATCATGGCTTCATTTCCTATCAAAGTTCTCACAATCAGATATTATTGACAATGAGAATTTTGCGTTGACTGTGCTTGTCCTTATTCTATTGAATAATTTGGATTAACAACGTTGCTTTAAGTAAGTCTGTGAAAGAAGAGGTGCTCCTGTTACAGTGATATTTCCATAGTGTCTAAGAAGCAACATGGGGAAATTAGATAACAGAACTGGCAGAAAATGTAATAAAAATATGGCAATATTTGTATTTTATGTGTCAGGTGTACAAAGGATTTACGGAAGGGTTGGACGAAAAAAATATTCTCATGAGCTAGAGTTTGATATCAATTTTCCCTCACAGGGTTTAAAATTTTGTGTAAATAAGATCACTTACATAGAAACAAAGCATGTTTTACCACAGTGAAAAGCTCAACAAAATATATATTCATGCAAACTGTCAGTCAAACTGTTTTAACATTAATTTTGATTTGATATACTTATTCTGATTTATAAAAAGATTTTTCTTCTTTGGTGTAGATTACAAGTACCCAAATGGGTTTATTAAATCACATAAAAACTAAACCATACTCATAAACAGAATGTTATTAAACATAAGTAAACATGATATTACTTAAATGGGATCCTGCATATAGAATGCTATTAAAGTTAGAGAAAACTATTCAATCACCTTAATGAAAACTGATATACACAGAGTGAATATTTCTTAAAGAAGTACAAGTTACTCCAGGTTCTGGGAGTATTGTCAATGTACTAGCCCTTTAAAAGCTGGTCTTATTTCCCTGGTACAGCCCACATCCCTGTGCCTCTGTGGCAACCCATTTCCAATGATAAAGGTACCTGAAGACTGTAAGTTCAAACATTTTGATTTACCAAGCAATAATCCCCAAAGCATTTTGGTTTTGTTGTTCTTCTTAAGGTGAGAAAGGATTGCAGGGTCAAATTCCATATAAACATTCTTCTTGTTGCTGTTTTTCAGGCTGTTATTTTCTTCCACAAAAAGATGCTAAGTTTCAAATTCTGTCTCCTCTTCATTCCAGGGAATTGAACAGTCAACATTTCTTGTGTAGCAGCCTTTGTTGATAAGATGGGTTTGAACAAGACCTCCTGGTACAAGGCTGGCAATGGAGACCTCATTAGATTAATACATAGAATACAGATATGTTGGCAAAAGTAAAATGCTACATATGTCAAATGTTTATGGTGAAGTAACAGTACATAAGGAATGATTACTAATAAGAAGATCACAGAAAGCTAATACAATTCTGAAAAAATGAATACATTTGAGGGAATTTATAGGCCAATAACAGGATATCAAAAGTTTCTTTTATTTGCACCTCTTCTTTCACAGAATTACTTAAAGCAAGGTTGTATCTCAGGATATCTTAATATGCACATAAACATTTGCATATGTACAGATATCCATCTTGATATTTTCTATCTATATCAAAATCTTTATCAATACATGTATATATGCAAAATATATGCAGATATACATAAACATACATATATGTCCACATATACACATGTATGCATGCATATATACATATATACCATGTACATATGTATCATATAGACATGAAAATACACATATGCATATATAAGTTTTTGACATACCATTTGTTGTGGTTTAAATATGTTTGGACCAGTGAGTGGCACTATTAGGTGTGGCCTTGTTGGAGGAGGTGTGTTTCACCATGCAGCTGGGCTTTGGGACCTTCCTTCTAATTACCTGAAAGTCATTCTCCTCCTAGCTGCCCTCAGATCAAGATGTAAAACTCTCTGGCCCTTCTCTAGCACCATGTCTGCTTGTCTGCTGACATACTTCCTACCATGATAATGGATTGTAACACTGAAACTGCAAGCCAGCCCCAATTAAATGTTGGACTTTATAAAAGTATTCTTGGTCATAATCTCTCTTTACAACACAAAAATCTAAAACACTGTGATTACTAGATATAGATTTTCCAAATTGTATTAGAGTGAGTAGAACTCAAGGAAGTTATCTTATGTCTCAGTACATACTCATAATCACATGACCTGCCTGTTCTCAGTCTTTAAGGACTATTATTTCAATAATTTTACATTTTATTTTACATCCTATCCACAGCTCCCCCTTTCCTCTCATTCCAGGCGCACCCTTACAAATTAACTTCCCTGCATTGCCCCCACTCTTATTCCCAAAAAAGGCAATGTCCTACCTGGGATATCACTCCACCCTGGCATATCTAGTCCAAGCATACAGTTCAGGTAGGGAGAAATGAATGCAGTGGAAGGGAACAGAAGCAGAGATACACCCACCCCATTTGTTAGGGGACACGCATGAAAATCAAGCTGCATATTTGGTACAAATGTGTAGGGGGCATAGGGCCAGCCTCTGAATGATTCCTAGTTAGTGGCTCAGTCTTTGTGAGCCCCCATGGGACAAGGTTAATTTAATCTGTAGGTCTTCTT
The DNA here is from genome assembly GCF_963924665.1 of Micromys minutus. Classification (NCBI taxonomy): domain Eukaryota; kingdom Metazoa; phylum Chordata; class Mammalia; order Rodentia; family Muridae; genus Micromys; species Micromys minutus. The sequence continues at coordinate 5,417,730 of NC_137965.1, forward strand.
GTGGCATTTCTGACAACACCAGCTTATTCAATTGTATCTCTGACTCTTACAGAAGCTTCCTCAAATTCGACTTGATATTTGGCTATGGGTGACTGGATCTGCTGCCATCTGCTGCTGGGTTGCTTAATGAAGCCTCTCAGGAGACAGTTATGCCAGGTTCCTCTCTACAAGCATAGCAGAGTATCAATACAGTGTCAGGTGTTGGCTCTCTCATTTGGGATGACTCTCAAGTTGGGGAAGTCATTGGTTGGCCATACCCTTGGTCTCTGCTCCATCTTTATCCCTGCTCACCTTGTAGGCAAGACAAATTCTGGACTGAAGGTTTTGTGGATGGCTTCATGTCACACTCCCTCCTCAAATGAGTTTTACTTGGGAAACAATAATGAAATCTTTGAAATAAATTCAACAAGGAAAATCAAATTTATTTTACTTGTTTTAAATTTTAAAACACCTATTTACTGATAAACAAATCAGATGAGTTTTTTTTTCTCATAAGAAACCCAAGGGCCTCCTAAATTCTAGAGATGCTTGGAATTTTGGGTTCTTGACATTCTTTACATTTAGAGAATCATTTATCCCACCATGTGGCAATGTAATTATCTTGCTAACATATAGAGTCTAAGTGTCTTGTCAGAACTAGCCCTGTAAAATGCCCACTGGCAATCTTAGTCTACTTATTTTCTGTCTGGCCCAATTTGATTTTCCCCACAGCAATTGATATAAACACTCTAGCCAATTGCAATAAACTGTTTTCTGCCTTTGTACATTGTTACAAGCTATTCTCATTTATGGTAACGCTCTTTGAAACAACTCACGGTTTCTGGACCCAGCTTTTGCTTTAATAGGACTCTAGTTATTTTTCTTTTTATTTTATTTTAGTCTCTTTATTGCTTTTTGATTGAAACTGAATTAATATCTTAATTTCTGAGACTATTATTTGTTTGAGCTTCATAAACAAAATAGGCTCTTAAAAAATAAGTTAGGGAAATTGAGAGAATTCATTCCTTTATAGATTTTACAATAAATTACATAATAAGTAATATTGTGTCAGTCTTGTATATTATTTTATAATAGTGTCAATATTTATAAAAACTTATGATGAAGACCATATACAAGGAATACTTATTGTAAATGTTTTAATAAATTATAAATAAATGATTAATTGACTTTGAACCAAGTCTTTATCTTATAGTAATCTCTTGATATAAAAATATGAATTCAAAAGAAATTTAAAGATTGTAAGAGGCAATAGAACAGGTAATCTCCTCTGAGATTACATCTCCTACAAATGACAGGGATACTTCATACATGATTACTTAACAATATTATTGCCAAATACTTAGCTTGCTGGGTACCATCATGACCAGTAGCAATGTGATCTGCCTGGTACTCTGATCTTCATTTTTCTGTCCATGCCTCTAACCAGAATGCCAGGTACCTGCAACCATTGGCTATTACCAGGTGAGTCCCCTACACAAATTTCTTGCCTATGGCTCCCCTAGGGCAAACACAGCAAAGTCAAGGTCTGCTATGCTCCACTTCACCACACTTCCAGAGTCACATCTCTGCCTGTATCCCTGAAAGCCTGCTGATATCTAGAATAAACAGAGGTGTACAGCCACCAGGGAATATAAGCTCAACCTATAAATATGGAGGCCTGTATCCATCAAGGATAACTGGCAGCCTGAAGTCACCAGGGCCTACTAGCACTTCCTGCATTTTTAGAAGCCTGCTACCACCAGGAATAAGCAGCTCTACCTGCAACTTCAGAGAACTGATCCCATGAGGAACTTTAATGCCCGCCAATACTAGAGATAAACAAATGGCTAAAGGCCAGCATAAGAAAAAAAACAATAAAAGCCAGGACAATATGTTAGCATCAGAAACCAGCTTATTAGTATTATATTATTATATTAGTAAGCCTTGAGTATCTTAACACACCATAATCATAAGAAAATAACCTTAAAATCTAATCTTATGAAAATGATAGAGGCATTTAAATAAGAACTGAATAAATTCCTTAAAGAAATACAGAAATGTATAAACAAACTGGTAAAAGAAATCCGTAAATATGTTCAAGATCTAAAAATGGAAATAGAAGCAGTAAAGAAAGCACAGTCTGGAGCAATACTTAAGACAGAAAACCTAGGAAAGGGAAGAGTAACTACAGATACAAACATTACCAACAGAATACAACAAATAGAATAATCTGAGGCATAGAAGATATAAAAGAAAAATGATATATATATATCAAAAAATGTTAAAGCTAAAAAGTTTCTAACAAAAATCCAAATGCTCAAGGTTTGGAAATTTTAGACCAAATCTAATATTAATATATATAGAAGATAAGAAAGACTTCCAATTCAAAGGTTCAGAAAATATCTTCAACAAAATTATAGAAGAAAATTACTCTGAAGAAAGTAATTTCTATTAACATACAAGAAACTTAAAGAACAGCAAATAGAGTGGACTAAAAGAGAAACTTCTCCCATCATGTAAATAATCAAAACACTAAATGCACAAAATAAAGAAAAAGTATTATAGACCATAAGAGAAAAAGTTCAATTAAAATGTAAAGGCAGAACTATTAGAATTACACCAGACTTCTCAACAGAGACTTCATATGTCAGAAGAGCAAGGACAGATCTAATGGTCTAAGAGATCACAGTTCCCCAACAAGATTACTATTCCTAGTAGAATTCTCAATCAGTATAGGTTTAGAAAACAAAATATTCAAATACAAAATTATATTTAAATAGTTTAATTCCAATATTAGGGAGAGAACTCCAATATGAGGAGGGCAAGTATACCCCCCCCAAAATACAACAAAATAGATACTTGCTTTTACAACAAAGAAATATGTCTGCATGAATAAAACTAAAGAGAAAGCACATACACACACACACACACACACACACACACACACACACACACACACACACAGTACCACCACCAACATTAATATAATCAGATCTAACAACCATTGGTCATTTATATCTCTCAAATTAATGGACACAATTCTCCACAGAAAAGACACAGGCTAAGAAAGTGGATACATAAACAGTATCCATCATTCAGCTGTATTAAAAAAAAACAAAAACATAAACAAAAACAAACAAAAAAAAAACCTTTGCAACAAAGATAGATACTACATTAAGGTAATTTTTTTTAAAAAATTGAAAAAGTTTTCCAAGCAAATAGACCCAAGAAACAAGCTAAAGTAGCCATTCTAATATTTAATAAGATGTAATAATAACCAAAAGTAACCAAAAGAGATACAGAAGGCATTTTACTGATATTAAAAGAAAAATCCAGCAAGATTACCTCTCAATTCTGAATGTATATGACACAAATGCACATGCACCCACATTTCTAAAAGAAACATCACTAAAACATAAACCGCAGAAATTCAATGAAACATTAGGTCTTACTTCAAAATCTTGTGCTCTACAAAATTGGAAAATCCAAATAAAATGTGTACTTTTATAGATAAATACCAATTACCAAAGTTAAATGAAGATCATGTAAACTAGTTATATAATCCCTAAGGAGATAGAAGTAATAACTAAAATATTTACAACCAAACAAGGCTAGTGGCAGGTGGTTTTAGAACCGAATTCTATTATACTTTCAAAGAAGAGGTAATTTCAATTTTCCTCAAAATATTCCATAAAATAAAAACATTATTTTGTCACTCTTCCTGATAATGAAGTTATACAAAGACTCAAAAAAGAAGAAAAATTTTAGACCAATTAAGAAGACAGCCATGATTACCAAGTAGACTTCATCCCAGAGATGCAGGAGTGGCTCACTATATAAAAATTTATCAATGTAATCTACCATATAAATATATTAAATGGAAACAGCCTATGATCATCATATTAGATGTTAAAATGTCATTAACCAAACCTAAAAAACTTTATGTTAAAGGTCTTAAGAGAGATCATAGATTCAAGGAGCATATCTAAACCCAATTATGAATATAAGTAGCAAGCCAATAGCCAACATCACATTAAAGAGATAGAAACTCACAGAAATTCCATTGAAACAGGGACAACGAGGCTGTCCACTTTCCCTGCCTCTTCAATGTAGCACTTGACGTCTTAGCTAGAGCAATAAGATGACTATAGTAGATCTAGGGGATACAAATTGGAAAGAAAAGAAGCCAAATTATTGTACTTTACAGATGATAAGATAATATAAATGAGTGAAAGTAAAAATTCTACCAGAATACTCTTACAGCTGACAAACACCATCAGTACAGTAGCTGTAAGTGGCTGACAAAATTAACAACAACAACAGCAAAATAAGTAGTCCCCCTTTATACAAATAATAAATATGTTCAAAAGCAAATTTGGAAGACAACACCATTCACAATAGCATAACCAATAACATAAAATATAATAATCAATAACATAAAATACTTTTGTGTAACTCTAATAAAGCAAGTGAGAGACCTGTATGTCAAAAAATTCAAATTTCTGAGAAAACATAAAAGATGTCAGACAGAAAGATCATCCATGCTCATAGATAGGTGTGATTAACATAGAGAAAATGGCCATCTTACCAAAAACAATGTACAAATTTAATGTAATCCTTACCAAAATTCTAACCCAATTCTTTAAAGACCTTACAAAAAAACGAAAACTATTTCAACTTTATATATATATATATATATATATATATATATATATATATATATATATATATATATATATATATAAAGTTTCAGGATAGCTAAAGGAATCCTATGTGAGGCAGCGTTTGAAACATGGCTGACGACGTAGATCAGCAACAGACCACCAATACTGTAGAGGAGCCCCTGGATCTTATCAGGCTCAGCTTGGATGAACGAATTTATGTGAAAATGAGAAATGACCGAGAGCTTCGAGGCAGATTACATGCTTATGATCAACATTTAAATATGATCCTGGGAGATGTAGAAGAAACTGTGACGACAATAGAGATTGATGAGGAGACATATGAAGAGATATATAAATCCACGAAAGGAAACATCCCCATGCTCTTCGTCCGGGGAGATGATGTTGTTCTAGTCGCCTCTCGGTTGAGAGTTGGCTGAGACAGAAAACGGAGCCTGTGTAGGAAAGTGGAGGTTTCGCCTCTGGAGATGTACAGGACACTCCCGGAGAGAGAAGCTCACACACATTCTGATAGGAATGACCCGAGGATCCCTCTACCCTCAAAGAAGTTCATTTGCAAGTAACCCACAAGCTCTCCAGCTAAATGACCTGCCCTTTCTCCAGCCAGTGTGAGCGCTTTGCTCTTTTCAGGAGTTGGTTTGCCCATTGTTCTTGCAGTTACTTTCAGGTTGTTTTCTTTAAATTAAATTTGGTGTTTCTTTAAAAAAAAAAAAAAAAAAAAAAAAAAAGGAATCCTATGTGATAAAAGAGCTTCTGAAGGAATCACCATCCCTGATTTCAAGCTGCACTACAGAGTAATAGTAAGAAAAACTGGCACGGTATTAGTACAAAAACAAACAAGTTGACCAATAGAATTGAATGGAAGGCCCTGATAATCCCACCCACCTATGGATGCTTGATTTTTGAGAGTGAAGTCAAAAATACACAATGGAAAAGGAATAGTATATTCAACATACGGTGCTAAACTCTCGGTATATTTTCAGGCAGAAATATATGTGTATTAATCACCCAGCACAAACTCAAGTCCAAGAGGATGAAATACCTCAAAATAAAACTAGATGTATTAAATCTCGTAGAGTAGAAAGTGTGGGATAGCCTTGAACGCTTTGGTACAGAAGATAGCATTCAGAGTAGAACATCCATTGCAGAGGCACTAAGATCTACTAATGACAAGTGGGACCTGATGAAACTGAAAATCTCCTGTAAGAAAATAGGACTGTTGGTCTATAGGGTAAATCAATAGCATACACATTGGAAAAAGATGGTCACCTTAGTCACAATAATACACAGAGAGAGAGAGACACACACAGACACACACAGACACACACACACACACACACTCACACACACATACACACACACACACACACACACACACACACACACACACACACACATGAGTCATTAGACAACAAATCAAAATAACACAGTTTAAAAATAGGGGGTGAGTGAGTAGGTAGGTATCTTTAGGATGAGACAGAGACCTGGTATAAGAAGATGCCCAGGAAACAATGAAGGTATTCTTCGCTGACTGATAGCATTGGGATATAGAGCTTGGAGAGGCTGCCTCCTGTGGCCAGGTAGGAACCCAGGGGGAGTGATAAGAACACTAATCCACCCAAAAAGCTTTCAACCCATAACTTTCGACCCAAAACGTTTCCTGTCTACAAGAAATACAGGGGTTGTAATGGAGCAGAAACTGAAGGAATGATCAACCTATAACCTGCCCAACTAGGGACCAATCCCTTTTGCAAGCACCAGCTCTTGATGCTATGAATGACACTGTGTTACATGTACAGAAAGGAATTTGGCACGGCTGTCCTCTGAGAGTCTCCACCCACCAACTCACTCAGACAGATGTGTTCCCATAGCTAAACAGTGGTTCAAGAGTGGACTGTTAAAGAAGAAAATGAGAAAGGATTACAGCCCCTAAGGGGGTTAGAAGTTGTCAGCAAGACTAAAAGAATCAACTGACCTGAACCCTTTGGGCTCTCAGAGACTAAACCACCAACCAAAGAACAATAGCAGGCTGGATCCAGGCCTTTCTGCACATATGTAGCAGCTATGCAGTTTGGTCTTCCTCTCTATGTGACTCATGAGTAACTGAGGCAGGGACTGTCACCAAAACATTTGCCTGTTTGTTGGAGATGTCGTTGTAGCTGACCTGCTGTGTCTGGCCTCAGTGGTAGAGGAAGTTCTTAGGCTCTCAGAGTTGGGGGATATTCAGAGTGCTCCTAACTGTTCAGAAGGGGGTAGGAGGTTGAGGCTAAGGATTGTTTGAGGAGATGACTGGGAGGGGGCTCAATGTGCAGAATGTCATGTGGACAAGTCAAAAGAAATAAATTAAAACTACATACCTAACAGAGCTTAAGCAAATGAAATAATGTTTAACTCAAAATATGGAAAATGGAGGTGAAACTAAGCTCAAATTTGAACAAATTGCAAGGCATAAAATTCAAAGAAAAATTAATGAAACAGAACAAAAGCAATGCAAAGAATTAACAAAGCTAAGAACTATTTCTCTGAAAAGAGAGAAAAAAAAAAAAAAAAGAAAACGTGATTGACAGCAACTTCAGCCAACTACACAGAAGGAAGAGATCATTGAAATGAGCTGTATCAGTCATGAAAAGAAACATTATAACAGACAATAAAGACATTCAGAATATTATATAGGAATATTTTATAATCCCTTCCTGCAGATAGTTGAAAAACCAAAAGAAAGAAAGAAGAATGTATTTTTAGATTCAGTCACAGAATCAAAATGAAACCAAGAAAAACTTAACAATTTTAACAGACTTATTAAAATGAGATTAAAATTTAATTAAAAAATTTTTCGAACTAAATTGGTCCAGAGCCAGATGTATTCACACCAGAAGTCTAAAAACTTTCAAAGGAGATCTACAGTCAATCTTTCTTAAACTAATCAGACAGGGGAGAAAAAAAAATCATTTATGAAGTCAGTCATTTTAATACCCAAATTAGGTAAAAAATATAAGATGAATAAAAAGAAAACTATATACCAAGATAACCAATAAACATAGACTGAAAATGTCCAGTAAAATGATTGCAATGTAAATATAAAAACAAATTGTAAACATTAGCATCCAAGACCAACTGGGCTTTAACACAGAAATGTAACAACGGTTCAGCATATGCAAAGTAAGCACATGTAATAAACCATACAGCTGGGCATAAATACAAATCATGTGATTATCTTAATACAGAAGAAGCTTGTGACAAAATCCAAAATCATTCTGAAATATATTTCCAATACTCTTTATTCTTTCTAGAACTTCATCTCAGCATGAATACTCACACACACACACACACACACACACACACACATACGTAAAACCCCCACAAAAACATCATAGTAAATGGAGAAAAACTTGAAGCAATCTCATTGATATAAACAGCTAGAAAAATATATCTAATTTTACCATTCTTTTTTAATATTGTATTCAAAGCATTTCTTTGAACAAGGCAAGAGAAGAAAATTAAAGATATACAAATAGAGAAAGAGAACCACAAATCTTTCCATTTTTAGATGACATACATTAACAAATCACTGATTTGAAAAAAATTGCACCATAAAATTTCTATAAAAGATGATTTCTCCAACATGGAATGATACAGAGTCAGTGAATATAAGTCTCTATGGCTGAAGAAAGCAGGCATTTCATTTCAGAGCCCAGAGGGCCAGAGATACATCTGCTGTGAAAGGCATATACCTTGTTGAGGAGTAGTTTTAAGATACCAGAAGACATCATGAAAACTTCTGAATGAATGAAACAACAAATAGTTCAATCCAGATTATCTATTGGAGCCACAACAATGATCATTATAGCAACATAGCCTAAAGATGCAATAGTGACACATATACCTTGGTGACAACCAAGAGCTCTCTAAATAGTCTTGAGGTTTGGTCAACAAGAAGGAAACCATGTGAAGTTTTGGTAAACCAACCAAACACCTGGAGCTAATGCAGTCATGAATTACAGGGAACATACAACCTCTATTAAGATATCATAATCTCTAACTATGCCCTAAATTGATATTCCTACATTTTCTGATAAATATTTCCCCACCTATTCTCAAGAATGGTCCTCTTTGCATTACATATACCATTAAAGAAAGTGAAACCCAATTACTATGCATAGTTGTGGAGCAAAGTCCCCAACATATACATATACAACACAGACCTTGTACATTTAATGTTGATGAATCAGTGCAGAAAATACAGTGGTAAGATTATAAGATGCAGCGGAGCAGAAAATTTCCTGTGATATACTATCTCTTATAATGTGAGATGCTATATCCATGAAATCTCACCAAGACTTGAACAGGACAGTACCAATGTACATGCTAAGTTGGAAAGAGAAAAGTTCATGAGTCCTCAAAGAAATATAGGCAACTAAGAAATGTTGGAAAAGAAGGACATAGTGTTTTTGGAGGAGGAGAACAACAATTGGTTATCCAATACCATCTGATTTCCTGTGAAAACACACACAAAGAAGTGACATTGTAGACCGAGCAGTGTATGGTTTAATATACCCGTAGATAGAGTAACCTTTCAAAAAATAAAATGATGCCATAAATTTTGGACAGAGTAAAGGGTTATATATGAAGGGTTGGAGAAATAATAGTAGACATTGTGGTTGATCTAATTTTATTATAATCTCCTAGGTGAAACAAATCATAATAAAATGTGATAGACCTGAATTTTAGCATGTCTAGCATTTTATGAAATGATGGTGTTGGCACCATAATTTATAACTGTTCACCTCCTCAGTGGTTGTGTTCGTGAGAAATGTACAGCAGAATATAGAGCTCAAATTGACCATCCTATTAAATATATTTACCAAAATTTACAACGGTCCAAATTCTTTGTGTAATTAAAACGTTTCTTCTAATAGCATTCCAACTTCTCTGCTCTTTTTGTCTTCTCTCAGAACAGAACACTGTCATGTCTCAGGAAGTGTTCCCTTAAGTAGCAAATCAGAATCACACTGTATGCATCATACTTCACATCCAAAATTCTACTCTCAAGTTTTAGTAGGTGCTGAAAATCTCACACACAGACTTTTTTTTTAGCTCCTTAGCTAATTGGGTATTGGAATTTCTGGTATATTCTTGTAAGATGAACAATATATGTGAACCAATACTAACAAATATCAAGTATTTATTTAATATTTAATCAATTCCCAAAAGCTATTCAGACAAATGAACATTACCATAATTTATCTTTACTCCAAAACTGTAATAAATGTTCATATTATTCAGAGGAAGACATCATTATTGCTGTGTTTTCTCATTTTTACACAAACATATACATTTTGGATTGAATTAAAAATTTAAACACTAGTTTATATTCCCTTAGCTACTTACTTTATGAAATTTGTACACACAGAACTCTCTCAGTAATTTATTCTGTATAAATCTGTATAAAATTGCAACTATCAGGAAAAGGAAGTATGCTGAAAATATTAAAATGAAACTGCCATAAGTAACTGCAGTAAAACACAAAACAAGTCAAAAGAAAAAATTGGGGAAGTCAAATAAATAGCACTCTGACTTAGAATGATTAGTTGCTAATTTGTGGCTTTCATACTAAAAGTGTTTGGTTAAATAAATAAAGGAACTAAACTAAAAGAGCTACCCAAAATAATTTATATTGGGAAAATAGTAATGGAGAGCAGAAAAATGCTCTCTGGAACTGATTTGTGAATGCAAACTAGGAAACCTTAAAATTAGTAGCATTGCTATAAAGATTTTCATATTTCTGTGAGTAGACTTGCTTATGAATCACTGATAACATGGTCTCCTACTCAGTAAAGATCTCAATTACTCACAGCCATTTTACACTTTGGAATGCTGTAAATAAATGTTGCATCCTGCAGAGCACCAAAGAAATTCTATTTAAATTTTTATGATTACGGTGTTTTTAAGGTACTTTAGTACTTGAACAATTCTAAGTCATCATGGGGCATTTATGTTGAAAATATTATGGATTCTCCTGATATACCCAGGACTTCAGAGAAAGATAAAGGGGTACAAAGAGGAAGGTAAGAATTGTAAGACAGGAAGTGAAAGTCAGGCACATGAAGATGAAGCCATTTCAGTCCTGTGAAACCCACAATGATCAGTGTGATCATTATTTGCTTTTTGGCATCATATGGGAAAAATCCAGTTTTCATGCAACCCAAAGACAGTTGTGCAGGAATGATGATGCTTTTTCATGTTCCAAGGTTACAGCATTTTTCATTTATTTCATTATTATAGTAAAATCATATTGAACTCTTGAATGAATAATGACAGTTTTACTACTTTAAAATATTAACATTCAAAAATATGCTGTTAATCTATTTACTGTATTATAAATGACTTATACCTGAAATATGTAAATAGAAAGTTTGACTTGCACCCTGTAATTATATGTGTGGAAAGGACTTACAATAATGGATAATGCTGTAAAATGTGTGAAGACAATACATTTGATTTCAACTGTTATTTCAAATGTTTATGTGATATGTGTGTATGTGCATGTGTGCATGTGTGTACATATATATAAACATATAAATACATAGGTATATATATATATATGTATGTGTATATATATATATATATATATATATATATATATATATATATATTCCTGGTTTTATATAATTTTGTTCCTTAAAAAGGATCATTCCTTTGTCTTTTCTACAGACATAAATATGGACAGATACATTACTTACCACATTAGATATCTAAAAGAATATTTTATTAAACTTTTAACTTTTTAAATAAATGTGCCTGATCCTATACCAAAAAGTAATTTAAATTTTAAAATATTAGGAAAATTAAACTGTGCTACTTTGTGGAAGACTTAGAAACCTGAGGATGAAGACCTTTCCTATAGATGTTCATTATTTCATTTCTGGTTTTTTTGCTTCCATGATGATGGAAACATTCATTGTCTTCTTGATTTAAAAAGTGAAACCTTTTAGTAAAGGGAGTAGCTGTCAGTATACTTTTATAGATATAAGGTGGGATAGTTAAAAGGTAACTAAAATAATTCAAAAGCAAAGAGTTTTGTTGAAGTAACTAATTAAGTAATCAATATCAGACAATAAGGGACAAAAATCACAGGTTTTTAAAAATGTATACATGAGGAAAACATAGATTGATTTTTCAGGCTAAAACTAGTGAGAAATTCTCTTCAATTTATTATCTGTTTTTTTTTCTTCTGAAACCTCTACAAGTCATCAAAGACACATTTTTCAAGACCTTTTGACAACAAATCCATCTCTCTGTATTTCAGTATCAATTTGGAAAAGGATAAAAGAAGAAGGAAGAGGAGGAAAGGAGGAAGAGGAAGAAAAAGAAGAAAAAGAAAACTTGGGAAATAAATAAAACAAAAACTGAGGATCACAAATATAAAGGTATATTAATTATCAGAACAAACGTTATAAAATGACGCCACCATATTTAGAGAGATCGCCTGCTTCCATCGTGGACAACAGAACGTATTCCTGGAGAAAAACAAAACCAAAACTGCTTTCTTTAATGTTCTGGCTACTCCTATATCAAATTGACTCCAGCTAATCATTTGGCAATGGGAAAAACAATGAATAAAGTGCATATACAAGATTCACCTGTGGGCAAGCCTGAGTGTGGGACATAAAACAATGCCAGTAAGTTTGGTAAGGTAGAGCCGTTCAAGACCCTGAGACTCAGTGGGCACATACCTGAGACTTAGGTGACTTCCAGCTCCCTGTCATAAACCTGACTTGGTACATGTGTCATGCTTCTCAGATAAAAGAAACTTGCCCTATGGTCACATAGGCTCAGAGTAGAGTTATCCATGATAAAGAGGTCCCGAAGGCCTGGAGGGCTTAGTCAATAAGATTCCCTTCCCAGACACTCCTCCCAACAAAAGGTGTTAAACTCTTACCCTCCCTGAGAAGAGAAGAGTGTTATGGCTTTACACATCCATTGATGGATGCAACCTGATAGCTATGTGGTCTGCTTGAGATAGCTCTCTAGACAGCTCTCTGGGTAGGTCATGTGTTTTCTTGCCAGAGTCAGAAAACCTCTAGAAAATTCTAAAAGACTTGTAATAGCTCTATGAATAGTGCTTACATTCTCTGACTAAAGTCAGAAAACCTGGTACACCTGAAGAAATGTTCAACATCCCTAATCATCAGGGAAATGCCAACCAAAATGATTCTAAAATTCCACCTCACACCAATCAGAATGGCTAAGATAAAATATTTAGGAGACAGCAGATTCTGTTAAGATGTGGAGAAGTAGGAAATTTCCTCCATTGCTGGTGGATTGAAAGCTGGTAAAAACCACTTTGGAAAACAATCTAGTGGTTCTTCAGAAAATTGGATATAGTCCTACCTGAAGACTGAGCTATACCAATCTTGGGCATATACCTAAAATATCCTCCATCACATCACAAAAACATGTGCTCTGCCATGTCCAGATTTCTTTGTAATAGCCAGAAACTGTAAACAACACAGATGTTCTTCAACTGAAGGATGGATACAGAAAATATGGTATGTTTACACAAAGGAGTACTATTTAGCTATTAAAAACAATGACTTCATGAAATTCACAGGCAAATGGACAGATCTAGAAAATATCCTGCGTGTGGTAATCAAGACAAGTAAAGAAGATACATGGTAAATGCTTCCCAATAAGTACATAATAGCCCAAAAGCTCAGAGTAACCAGGATACAACCCACACGCCATATGGAGCTAAAGAAGAATGAAAATCTAACTGTAGATGCTCCAATCCTATATAGAAGAGGTAATAAAATACTCACAGGAAGTAGATGGAGAAAGAGACCTAGGAAGGAGAGAGTAGTAGGAGGAAATTAAAGGGGGAGCAGGATCAGGTATGTGAAGGGATAGGAGAGAAGTACAGAGAGTTGGGAAATTGAATAGTAATATGTAGTAGTGGGGGATGTGTAACTGTGGGTAGCCATTAGAAATTCCCTGATGCAGGGAAACAAGAGGCTCCCAGGACAGAACCGGGATGACTTTAGCCAAAATACCCCATGAAAGGGAGATAGAACCTGTAGTGACAAACTCCAGTAAATAGGCACAGCCCCCAGTTGGGAGATGGGGCTACTCACCCATCTCAAAATGTTTAACCTGGAAATGTTTCTGTCCAAAGGAAAGTAATGAATAAAAAAATGTCACAGAGACTGAAAGACGGGCCATCCAGAGAACACCCCACCTAGGGATCCATTCCATCTGTGGACACCAAATGTAACACTATTGCTGATGTCACGAAGTGTTTACTGACAGGATTCTGGTATACCTGTCTACTGAGAGGTTGTTCCAGCACCTGACTAATACAGATGCAGATTCACAGTCATCCATCAGACGGAGCCTTGGGACAACAATGCAAGCACTAGTGGAAGACTGAATGAGCTGAGGGGGTTTGCAGCCCCATAGGAAAAACAATATCAAAAAACTGGAACCCCCAGAGCTCCCAGGGACTAAACCACCAACCAAAGAGTATATACATGGAGAGCTCCATAGCTCCAAGTACATATTTAGTAGAGGATGGCCTTATCTGGCATCAATGGGAACTAAGGCCCTTGGTCCTGAGGAGGCTTAATACTGTATCGTAGAGGGATGCTAAGGCAGTGAGGTGGGAGCAGATTAGTGGGTGGTAGAATCAAAGCGGAGGGGGAAGAGGAGAGATGGGATAGAGGGTTTGTGAAAGGGAAACTGGGAAGGGGGACATCATTGGAAATGTCAATGGATAAAATAATTAATAATAAAAAAAGAAAAGTAGAAAAACTTTTAAAAAATGTAATAGTTGTCTGGATAGTTCTTCGGTTTTCCAAAAAAAAAAAAAAAAAAAAAAGTTCCAGAAAACCTGCTAGACAATTTTTAAACGAGCTCAAAAACTCTATAAATAGCATTTTGGTTTTCTAATGAATGTCAAAAAATCCACCAAAAACATATTAAGAGAGCTATGCTTGCTCTCCACTCTGTTTTCTCTGAGTAGCTCTCTCTTCCAATCAAAAGCTCAGGCTTTTAATCATTATCAATTCAGTTATATGCCCCTGGTTCGTTTATCTATTATCCCACAAATCAACAAATAAATGTATTTATAAATTTAGCCCCTTGATTTTTAGGAATAAAAACAAAATAAAACAAAAACCAGATAGTACATTTTATTTTTTTTTTTAACATATCAAGTAAATGCACAGATCAGTCCACCTTTGTAAACAAAAACAATATGCTAGCTGAGTGGGGTCCTGTCCTCTCACCATGCCTGGTGCTCCTTTAATAAATGATTCAGTAACCATGTCATTCCTTCAGCAGCCTACAGGACTTGGCAAAAGTCTTTCACAATATTATAAAAACGTAGGGGACGTGGAGAAGATGCTGTAGTTAAAGCACTTTTCAGGCAATCATAGGACCTGAGTTGAGACTTCCGGGACACATGTGAAAATCCCAAAGGGCAATGAGTGCCTGGAAACAGAACACTGGGGAAAAATTTCTCTTCTTATTGTCTTAAATTCATATTTTATTTTAAATATATGGACAAATTTGAAGAATGAGCAAAACCTTAAAAATTTTTTATATTGCTTTTTTTCTGGTTCTTTTTATTTGTTCAGATATCTGAATATATCATTTATTGTCAGAAAAACTAATCTTACATATTGAATGCTATGTGAATCACTGTTATTTCCATATACTTTCTGGGAAAATTGACTGCATATAAAAGCAATTAACATTACATTAACTTTCTTAGTATACTTGTCTGGGTTTTTTTTTTTTTTTCTTTCTTTCTTTTTTCTTTTTAGGGCTTTAATTAAGTTTCAATTGATGACCACATGTTTGTGGCTGTGTAAGTATGAATACACATGTGGATGGGTGCCTGTAGACAACAAAAGAGGATTTGAGATTCTAGAGATAGAGATACAAATGCCTTTGAGCTGTCTGATATGGGTCTTGGAATATAAACTCAGGTTTTCATAAGTGAAATGCAGGCTCTACTAATTGTTGAGTCAATTCCTCTGGTCCTTATATGTTCCTGTAGATATTGTATTTCTAACTTACAACAACGTGCCATAGATAAAAACTGTTAACATATCAGGCTCTACTCTATGTAGGAATTTTTTTTTTTACATATCAAATTAGTTCATGCTTAATCTGTGAGCCACTTAGTTCTGTCCTTTGAACTATTTAAACTCACATTCAGAGACAAGTACCATACCTTCTTATTTTTTTTATAATAAATGATTTTACTAGAAATACTTTCTATGTCTCATGGAACGGGTTATTTCTTTTTATTGGAGTTGGAAAAGAGCAATTTCTTGATGAAAGCTATACATTTTTAAGACTCTTGAAAACATACTTGATATAAAAATCAAGCTGCTTTCAAAAAACTGTATTTTTTTCACCCTAGAGCGCTAAACTACTCAAACATTCTTTTCACAAAGGTAGAAGGAAACAATATTGGCTCCATGTGTCACTGAAAGTGACAATTTCAGTTTATGAAGGTTCTGTCATATTTTTAAGTCTTTTTATTTCAGCTGAAGGCTCCACATGATTTATGTCTTTGTAGAATTGTATACAGATAAATGACTGACTGATTGATTTGGTTACATATAAATTCAATAGAGAACTATAATGCATTCATATTAACTACCAGATGTTATGTTTCCTGTTGCTACAATGAATGCTTTCTTTCTAGCCACCTTTATTATTCTGTTTTTCTTTCTTGATTTATATGCTTCTTTTAAAATAGCTTGGCATACTTTTAATTGTAATGATTTGGGAAAAAACACTCTATCAAATGTAATATTTATGTTTAGCTATCACAAAATTGAGTTATTCATTATATTACTTCATCTCACTTGAAATAAAAATTGCATGTGCTTGTGGATTTTATTTCCCTCATAGTGTAGACATTTCATCAATATGTTCTGTCATTTAGATCTAACTTATTGTTATGAGAGTAGATATTTGGTTTATGGAATATATACTTTTCAATAATTACTTGTGTACTGTACTGGTATGTTCGTAATAACTTATCTAAAATATTCATTACATGTAATTGATATCATTTCTCATACACTTATTGCGTATTACTGAAAATTTTCTTTTAAATTCTCAACCTACTGAACTTTACAAATAGAATATAGTGACTATAATACTGACTAATTTGCTGTAACATTTATTATTGTTAATATATTAATAATATCTTTTGATTAAATGATATTCTAGTAATTGCAAATATCTCTTTACTTTTGTATTAAGCTATTGTGAAAAATGACTGAGTGTATATATATATTTTTGTTTTTTGAAAATCCCAGGCATAAAATAAGTCTTAACCTTACAGGAGGTTTGAGCAAAAGTACAAAACAACTGTCAAGTAGTTCCTAATAGTGTTCTATAATTTTGTGAGCATTTATAAATAAATATTGGGGGTTACTTATCTTTAAATTATATATAATTTCAAAGTAGAGGCAAAACTTATAAACCATGTGCTCATAATAGAAGTCATTTGTGCATATTTCTAAAAATGTCAACTCTCCAAACCCACAAAAGCTCCCAGACTCAAATACACCAATCAATGAGTTTGCATGGAAAGACCCATGGACAGAGGTGCATGTGCAGCAGAGGATAGCATTTTCCGACATCAATGAGAGGAGAGGCCTTTGGTCAAGTGAAGTCTTTTTTTCCCAATGTAGGGGAATGCCAAGGTGCTGAGGTGGAAGAGGGTGGTTGGGAGGGGAAGCATCTTCATGGGGGTAATTGGAGGGGGGATGGGATTGTAGGAAAGGGATACCATCATAAATGTAAATGCAAAAAAATTCCAATTAAAAAAAAAGGAAAAAATTGAATGGTTTGACTGGATCTTATTGCAGCTTAGGGCTCGGTTTTGTATGATGTTTGTTTGTTTTAGTTCTACTTTGTCTGTTTGCTTCTTTTGAAACTCCACACTGATTACCATGATGGATTTACAAGGTTGAAATTTCCCTAATTAATTTGTGCTTTCTTTCTGCCATCTCCTTACCAACATCTGTTATTTTATTAATCCTGGCCATTCTGACTGGAGTAACATGAAACCTCAAAGTACTTTTAAATTTCATTAGCCAAATCACTAAAATATGTGGCATTTTAAAATGAGTACTTTGGAGAAGAGGGAAATGAGATAACATTTAAAATTTAAATACATAAAATAATAAATAAAAATATTTCTATAAATAAGAAAAAAGTGCTTATCAATTATTCTATTTCATATTTTAAGAATTTTATGTTTAGTTATATGCCTCAAGTATTTAATATGATATTTGCCAATAGAACAACACTATTCACGATGGCCTAAAATATTTTGGAATAATAAATTTAAATAAATAAATTAATTAACATAATAATCCTATTAAAATGGGGTACAGAGCTAAACAAAAAATTCTCAGCTGAGGAAAATCAAGAATGACTGAGAAGCACCTAAAGAAATATTCAACATCCCTAAGATCAGAGATATGAAAATCAAAACAACCCTGAAATTACAACTCACACTAGTTAGAATGGCTAAGATCAAAAACTCAGGTGACAGCAGATGCTGGTGAGGATGTGGAGAAAGAGGAACACTTCTCCACTGTTGGTGGGGTTGTAAGCTGCTACAACCACTCTAGAAATCAGTCTAGTGCTTCCTCAGAAAATCAGACATAGTACTACCTGAAAACCCAGATATTCCACTCCTGGACATATAGCCAAAGATGTTCTAATATGTAACAAGGACACATGCTCCACCATGTTTATAGCAGCCTTATTTATAATAGCCAGAAGCTGGAAATAACCCAGATGTCCCTCAAGAGAGGAATGGACACAGAAAGTGTGGTACATTTCCACAATGGAGTACTACTCAGCTATTAGAAATAATGGCTTCATTAAATTCATAGGCAAGTGGATGCATCTAGAGAATATCATCCTGAGTGAGGTAACCCAGTCACAAAAGAACAGACATAATGTGTACTCACTGATAATTGGATACTAACCCCAGAAAGCTCTGAACACCCCAGAAACAATTCACAGGCCATATGAAGCTCAAGAAAAACAAAGGCCAAAAGTGAAAGCCTCAGTCCTTCCTAGGAAAAAAAAAATAAACGTCTAGCACGCTGTCAGAGTGTGGTACACCAGGACCTTAAATCATTAATAATCCAAGAGCTAAGAATATAGCCTTGTGGCAATTTTTGGTATTCAAAGATCATTATGCCTAAGCTACAATCACCAAGAAAACTGTTTCCATGTTACATTCTGTCCTACATGTAATTTATGCTTATGGTAACTAGTGGGATTTCAATGCATGTTATCAAACCTCTAAAAGAATTAAGTACTGACAAAAAATATTCATATAGTGTTATGCCAAAATGCCTTATAATCTATATATGTATTTCTCTTTTTTTAAAATGAAGTTGTAAGAAAGAAAAAAATTCATTAACAGAGATATCATTAGAAGCCAGGAAACAAACAAACAGAAAAATACTTAACAAAAAAAACATTCATAAAGAAAATTCATATGAAGCCACACCATACATACCGAACATTCATGATAGACATTCATTTTAACAGTAAGGTTTATTTTTTACTTTCTTTCTGCATTTCAAGATGTAATATAAAATAATGTTGATACAGCAAAGACCTTTAGGGTTTTAACACATTTTAATGAAACCACTTAAACATTTTCACTTGGATAGAAATTAGTAAAATTGTTACTTTAATTTTCTTAGTAATGATAATCCTCATGAACACAGAAAATATGTTTCATTTTTATTTTGGAAAATTTCTACTCTCTCTCTCTCTCTCTCTCTCTCTATATATATATATATATCTATATATCTATCTATCTATATATATATATATATATATATATATATATATACACACATATATATACATATATATATATACACATATATATACATATATATAATGTCTTTTTTATAAGCACTTTTGGCATAATAGATTTTGAAGTCTGAGATCTATCCACATAGTGAACAACTTGCATACAAGTACACATATAAACAAACTGTACAGTAGGGTGCTGGGAAGATGGCTTAATGGGTAAATGTATTTCTTGATGCCACATCCTTATGACCTAATATCTGATCTTCAAAACTCCATGTGGAACTGGATATTTAAATAATCCCAGAACATTTATATTGATAGAGAAGGCATCAGCAGGAGAAGCCCTGGAAGCTGCCAAGTCAGCTGAGCTGGTGCACACTACAGTATAAAACAAAGTGACCCTGTCTCCAATAAGGAGAGAGACGGACACCTGTTCTCTGAATCGTAAATGTTCACAATCACACACATAAATATGGACATTTATATGCAGGCAAAGAAAAATTATAATTCATACAACATTAGCAAATTTGTTTTTCTGATCATTGTGTAATTGGTTTTAAGTGAATGGTGTATTCAATCTTGGACTCTAATATTTAAATAACCAACAGGTCTCTTAAAGATTTCCACAAAAGAAGCAGGTGCTTTTTGGTAGAAAATATGAATTCCAACTATCTTCTATATTAAGGATGCCAGGGCCATTTGTGTACTTCATGGCTTGTAATAACTTTCCCTGAAGAGTCTTGCATGTTTAAATTCTATGTTTACCCACCCCAAATATAAAAATTTATAGAGAGTTTGGGTAAAAGGGAAAAAGAATGATATAATATAAAATAAAAATCTCCTTTACTTTCTTTTTTGATCCAATTTTTTTAATAAATTGAACAACTTTATTTTAAAAACAAAGATGAATGTACAGATCTTAAGCATTTTTGCATAAAGGTATATGAATACATTTTTGTCAGTACTTGATTTTTTAAAGGTTTGATAGTGTGCATTGAGATCTTACTAGTTACAATGAGTATAAAGTACATGGAAAACAAGATGTAACCCATGGCATCTGGAAATCTATGGAAGCTGGCTCATGTACTCTCTTGTGAAAGAACAAACTACTTAAAATTAAACAGTTTTATTCAATGAAAATAAATGTGTTGTTCCTGATATATGTGAGAGATTATAAATCAACTTCTATTTGTTATATATCTGATTTTTCTTTTTAAAACAATGCACTTACCTCCACCTTATAATTAAGAGTCAGAACTCATGATTTTAATATTAAAAAAACAAAGTTTTTTTCTAATGTCAAAATCTTAGAATTCAAATAAACATTATTCAGCTCTTTTAACAATTGTCCAAGTGGCATGAGAAAGGAAATAAGACTTTTTCTCCTTTTCTATCAGTAAAATTATGCTCTATTTTATCCCAAGATTTTGTATAAAGCTTAGAATGTATGAGTCATCCCTTCAAAGGAAATCTCATTTAATCCATATCTTTTGCTCTCAATTATTTAGTTTCATTTTCTTTCCGTTTTTGCCTTTAATTTCAGATTGTCATTCAGCCAAAATTGCTGCAACCCTATTCTCCCTTGTCCAAAAGTCTAGCATATATCTGACAGAAGTTTAACTCTGTTCTGTTGTGAAGCAGTGAAACTTAAATATAAATATAATATTGTCTACTGAACCAAGTACGCAGTCAAAATTTTATAATTAATTTTCATAATTTTATAATTAATTTGCACCAAATTAATGGTGCAAATGAATGTTGATGACAAAGAATGTTTTATAGATACAGGAGCTGATGTTAGTATGCTTTTCCATAGTTCTTAGAATCCAGATTGTGCCTGGTGCCCTGCAGAAAGAACAGCAAAGGGCTATAGAGCTCATGGAATATGATCTACTAGTTACCACAGCCACATTGGCGAACTTAGGAGTGGAACAGCCCCGAGGACCATTTATTGTGAGAACTTCATGTTGTTATTGTGTTTTGTTCTACCTGATGCTCTAATATCCCTCTTAATCTAAGAATTCCATGATAACTTTAAGGGGACTTCGGTCCCTCACTGGAAAGTATGTCTCGCCTTTATAATAATATTTGGTCTCATTCAGTCATTGCTGCTGGAGCAGATTAATGATTCAATCACCACCCTAGAGAAGAACTTAGAGATGTAGATTGTCAGCAATAACCACCACCCTTAGAATGCACTTAAGAATAAAAATTGTTAGTGAAGTTAAGTTGAGGTGTCTTTTACTATCGGGTCTGAAAAAAAAGTCTTAGGAAACAATTTAAAGTTCAGAAAGGCACACTCTTATTAGTTAAGCCAGGGACCTTTTATGGTCAGGAAGCAAGAACAATACAGCACTGAGGGATGAGATTCTTACTGACGCTGGAGTGGCGATGATTGTTCTTTATACTCATTTTTTGCCTCCAGCTTCCTGACATGATTTATTAATAACTGTCGATGAGTAGATATGTATTCTAAAGATTTAGCTTGATATGACAGATCTTTATATAAAACTTTAGATTTGTGATTCTTTCAAGATTCTTATAAGCTTAATTTTAGAGATAGACAATAAAACAATCAGTCCTTTCTTTGCAACTGCAATTTGCTACGTGCCAGTGATAGAAACTGGCTGAGAAAACTACCTTGCTTGCTTATTCTTTGTTAGTCTATAACAGGTTGATTAGTTATGAATGTACATGAGTTTGGGGGATAATTTGCTTTCTTTAAGTACACTATATAACGCTATTTCTTGTAAAAGTATTGGGGAACTGACTGATTTTTCATAATCATTCACTAGAAGAAAACCAAAATGTAATCACATTGCAATTTTATACTGCTGGAGGGATTTTGCTACAATATTTAAACAATGGAAGAAAACACAAAGTGCAGAGAGTTGGAGCATCAGTTTTTCCATCTGTCAATTTTGTGTGCATATATGTATACGTGTGAGGTTTGTATGAATGGGGCTGGGGCATTGTTTATTTCATCTATCAAGTTCATGTTAGCGAGGGTTGGAATATTGCCCCTTCCATCCATTCACTGTGTGTGTATGTATGTATGCATGTATGTATGTATGTATGTATATGTATGTGTATACGTGTAAAGTTAGTGTGAATGGGAGACTGAAACATTGTTCCTTCCACCCAAATCAATGGTGCATTTGTGTGTTTATATGTAAAGTTTCTGAGTGTGTGTTAGAGCTTGCCCCACCCACCAACTGTATGTATGTATGTATGTGTTTGTGTGAAATGCTTGGAGTCTGCTTGTTGGAGCTTTGCGCTAACCATTCTATTTTGAATGTGTAGATTTATGCCTGAATTTATGTATGTATCTATGTATGTTTGTGCATATACATGTGTGTATGCACATGTACACAAACATGCTTGTGTGTGTATGTGAATTTTCTTCCTTTCCTTCTCTTTCTTGCCAGCCCCAAGGAACTAACAAGTTCATAGGTTTTCCCCTGGCCACATGGAGTGCAAGTCCTGTAAATTAGGCTTTATTCCCTTGGAGAATAATGTGCTGGATAACTTTTCTACTCATCACCTGCCATTGGCAAAAGTCCCTTTAGGTAGCCATCTCACCACCGACTCTAAGCACTGACCCCCAATGGCTCCCTGTCTCAGTTTACCCAATTTAGGGATGCCAAGTCAGTCATTGAAAATGTAGACCACCTTAGAAGGTTTACACACAGTTTGTAGGAATTGATAAAATACCAGAAATGAGACAAATTGTTTGATGAAATAACTGTATGGGACCAGAAGGACAAACAGGAAATCTGAAGCCTTGCGTGGTTGACATATCCATAAAGTTGTGGGAAAGTGATCTTTTACAATTGAATGCACAATTTAATATCCACGCAATTCAGAGACATCAAATAAGGGAATTGATTGTAATGTGATAGATGGTCCTGGGGGAGATATTAACACTGGTGTTCAAGAAAAAGCACAAGCTGTGTCCATGGTCCCCAAACAGGATATAACAGGGATTGAATTTCCACATTTACAAAAAGGGCCACTGCTGACACTCCAACAGCCTTGCCCCTAATGTAGTTAACAAATTGACCAGTGTAGAAAGAACAATGGCCTATAACAAAAGAAAAAATGCAAGCACTTGAAGAACTGGTAAAAGAACAGCTGAAGATTCAACTTATAGAGATCTATCAGACTAGAAAATGCCTCTGTATTTTTTGTAAACAAATAAATCAGGAAAATGGAGGTTGATAACAGAATTAAATACCAATGGGCCTTTATAGCCTGAAATTCCTTTGCCATCTTTGTTTCTGAAATTATGGCCTATAATAATAATTGACATGCTTGATCAACTTTTCACAATACCCTAGCATAAGCATAATAAAGAGATGTTTAATTTTTCAGTACCTACTCTAAATAATAGTGATCCACTAAAAAGATACCACTATTCTATCAATATTTAAATCAATTATTATATGGATGATGTTGTGTTGACTGACTTTAACATATGTTTTAGAGAATAGGTTTAAGGTACACAAAGTATTCGGTCAGGCTGGGGATTACAGATTGTTCCAGAAAAAATACAAAGAGCAGACTCACGTAATTATTTGTGTTATAAAATCAATCAACCAAAACTTTGACCACAAATGTTATGCAAACCTGGAGGGATCAACGACAAACAGTTCAGGATTTTCTAATGGTAGATATTAACTGGCCAAGGCTAACAACTGAATTAGGTACATTTGAGTTAAGTAATTTGTTTTAATCATTACAAGGAGATTCAAATTTAAACAGTCAAAGATACTAACAGCTGAAGCAGAAAAAGAGTTAATTCTTATAGAACAAAGTCTGCAAGTGGCCTATAAGATTACAACAATTGTCAGAAACCAATCTGACCTAAATTTTAATAAGTCTCACAAATGCTGAGAATATATCATGGCTAATCAATGAAGATTGGCAAAGAACTTGTAGTAATTATTTAGGCAAAGTTTATAAAAATACCTGAAAGGCAAATGTATACAGTTAATAAAAAGAACTAATTGTATTTGTCCATGTATCATAAGGACAACATGAATTCCAGAGGCACTAACATTCTATAGAGAAACAAAAAGAATAGAAACGGCAGGCTATGTATCATTAAAAATAAACAAGGTACTCAAAAGTCCATATACTGAAGTTCAAAAGTAAGGATGCCATGACATCCTTACAGTATTATTAGATTACCTGAATCTCTTAACATAATCACTGATCTGATGTTTGCAAAGAGAGCTGTTTTACATAAAGAGACTGTGGAATTTATACCCAGCAACTAAGAATTAACACTATTATTAATTACCATTATCATTTTACAATTGCCAGTGAGCATCAGAAGTAGAAACCACTAATTATATATTATTCATATTCAGTCTCATACAGGTTTGCCGGGTCCATTAGATCAGGGAGATGGCAAGAATGATCCATTGCTAATAGGAAATATGTTAGAAACCTCAAAATTCTATGAAAAACATCATATTAATAGAAGATATTTAAAGGAAACAGGTTATCACTTGACAACAAGCCAAAATTATTTTAAAAATTGCCATACCTGTTCTATAAAACCAAACTCCAATGGCTGCTGTTAGAATCCATAGAGGTACCAATAGAAATGACACCTGGTAGTTGGATGCTTTCCATTTTGCAGAATTGGGAAAATAAACACCACAGCATTGACATAATACTCATGGTTTCAATGAGCTACTTCTTCAGCTTCTAAAAAGGCTGATGGTGTTATTACAGTTATTAGAAATAATGGCGATTATGAGGATAACTGAATAAATTAAAGCCAATGATGTTTCTACATTATATAAAATGAAATCATTCTTTACATATTAAAGCATAAACCAGGTCAGTGGAATACCCACAAAATCCAATAGGACACATAATTGCAGAAAGAGCCAATCATGTCATAAAAGACACACTTATTGAACAAAAATGGAGAGGTAAAAACTTCCAGAGATAGATTATGTAATGCCTTGTTAATTATCAGTGTTCTTAATGTTGGGGAGATAGTGGGTTATTGTAAAGACATGGGACTAAGTCCACCAACACACCGAAAGGCCACATGGACATCAGAATGAAAACCTTCAGTTGTTTCAATGGTGAAGGTTGTCTTTATGTTTCTCTGGGGAATGAGAAAATATGGTAACCTGTGAAACTTATATAAAAATAAGATCTGACCAGGGAAAACCTGTCATCAATGGAGACATGAAAGTCTTCCTAAATCAGTTGCAGAGGTGATTCATATAAAAAAATCTTTCTGAGTTATTGAGTTCTCAAAAATATACACAGTCATGAAACTCAAAAAGAGCTAGCCCAAATGATTGATCACACAGGAACTAGACAACACATAGGTTTGTCAGACAATAAATAATACATTGATTGGAAGGAAAACGCATAGGCTGGACAGACGGCACATAGGCAGGACGGACAACACATAAAATGGGTAATTACAAAGACTGGGCAACACATGCTACAGCTAGGTTTGTTTGTTTGCTTGCTTTATATTGTTTTTCTTTCTTCTTTTTTTTTCAAATTAACCATTCCAGTCCTTAGGCCTTGAACAGGAATAAAATGCCCCAATTCACCACAAGGCCATTATAAGACCATCAAACTGATTTCTTAAGGTGGGATAGATGTGTTATGCTCTAGGGTATAGTTGGTAGGTTTAAAATACTGTATATTGATAAAATTTTAAGGTTGTTTTGTTTTTATTATATATTCATAGAAATTTAAAGTTTCTTAATTTTAATTATTATATATTGACTGAAATTTAAAGTTGTTTTATTTTAATTATTATATATTAGTAGAAATTTAATGTTTTGTTTTAGTCGTTGTATACCGATAAGGATTTAATGTTGCTTTTAGACTATATTGTTCATAAGCTGTTTGTTTAAAATATGTAAAGTTCTAGCTTTATGGTTCTTTTAATTATTTTTATTGTATGCTGACTTCCGATGTTAGGGGAAAAGACAATTTTTAACTAAAAGGGTGTAAGAAGAGGGAGGTTCTGAATATGTCATGTGATACAGACTCAAGTGGTGCTTAGCTGAGGCAAGACACACAATGATTCCAGAGAGAATAAATAGAACTCAGAAGTTATTGATGTTGGGCTTGCACAGCTAGCTTTGCAACACTTCCATGAAAGAAGCACTGCAGAGAACTTCTTGTGGTGTCCCAAGTGATTCTGCTCACTCTAACCTACTCGCCATGATTAAGCAGAAGCAGTGCTGTTTCTGCTGGATCATGCCACCAGTGATGATTCTGGTTTGGTCTCTCCCTCTCCCTTTCCCTCTCCCCCTCCCCCTCCCACTCCCCCTCCCCCTCCCCCTCTCCCATAAATTTAAATCAAGCTTGATTTTATTGCGATGTACTTACGAGCTGAGCACCAATGCATTCTATGTCAGATTAAGAGAACAGCCCCAAATACATTCCTTGGGTCTTTTTAAAGAAGTCTATGGAGCCCAACTCCAGCAGAAAGACAGACAGGTCATCCAGGGAGGGATAGGGTTGCCAGCCCACAAACAAAATCTCTGACCCATAATTGTTCCTGTCTGAAAGAACAGCAAGGACAAAAATTGGAGAAGATCCTGAGGAAAAAGGAGGTCCAAGCCCAAACTGGCATCCAGCTCAAAGGGAGGCCCCCAAAGGGACCTCTCATGACTGCCTCCCAAAAATCGAATAAAAAGCTGAAACAGCCAGATGCAGATATTTACACCCTACTAATGGACAGCTGCTGACGCCTGTGGTTGGGGTTTAGGAACATCTTTCTGGAGATGGGGCTTTGGGAAGAAGCTATGGAATGTGGAACAGTCAGAGGGTGAACCAGGAAAGATAAAATCTCGACATTAAAAAAAGATTAAAAAAAAATAATAATCATAAGAAGTTACAAAGCAGGTTTCCAGAGACAGTGAGGCAATAAGAAAACACAGGAAAATCACAAAACAACAATGACAAACCCCCACCATGTGGTGGCTATGTAATTAGGCAGAGTGATTAAGGATCCAAAGAGGATCAGGGTCTAAAAAACAAGTCAAGGTCATGGGTTGGGAAAGGTCAGGCTCCAGGTCAGACATAACAGCAACTCAGCTCTTACAGTAATTGGAAATGTGGTTTCAGCAGTATAGCATCATGGATTCTGCCTTCCAAATGGAGTCAACATAATTCTCTTAGCCAAACACCTCCCTGCTCTCCTCATTTGTCTCCCAGGATCCCTCAACTCAGAGGTAGCTTCAGAATATTTCCAGTTGCATAAGTTTTGAATTTAGGAATAGTTTTGCGGTATTTCATCCCTATACACTGAATTTTCTATTAATATTCCAGTTCTGGTGATTTAATTTTGTATAACATCTTTCAGCATTATTCTCTTCTCTTCCTAGTTTAAAGATTTTAAAATATGAAAAATATGGAAATATTGTTCATTTGGATTTTAAAATAATTTGCATGCCCAGGTGTGGTTACTTTTTACACAGAATGGGATGTTGAATAAGAGGAGGAACAAAGCTCCTGCTCTGAACTGTGAAATGTCATGGTCATGACAACTGGGTGAACGTTTATGTATTGACAGAAGAAGTGTGTCCATTGTTAAGGTGAGACATAAACAAGCTTCAGGGAATGTGGATATATTGGAAACACGGAAATGGTTTTAAAAATAATGCACAAATGTGCACGTGACTCAGAAGTTGAGAGCAGGTACTGCTTTTGCAGAAGACCTAGGCTCTGTTCCCAGCACCTACAACAGATGACACACAACTGTGTGTAACTTCAGCATCACAGTAATTTCATGAATCTAGATTTGCTGGGTAGCTGCACATACATGCACACATATAAACAGAGACACTTACATATGCACACATAGCTCTTTTAAAACACTTTGAAACTATTTTCAAGCTCTACTAAGTACTTAGTTTAGAGAATACCGACTTCTCAACATACAAAAAGAATCATATAGAAGAGAATTTAGGAGTCATGAAGGGAAATTTAGCTTTGTCAATGAAACTGTAATTCAGATACAACACACCACAAGAAAAGAAATGGAGATTTGTTTTCTCTTAAGAATTTGAAGATGTTTCCTTAGTGTTATATCTGGTGATATTAGCTTCTAAGTTTTTTTTTTTACTATTTTACTTAGCATGCATCTATAATGTGTATTATTTTATTAATCACCATATACCATATACCACAATTAAATGTAGCTTTTCCCTATTATAAAGGTGTCTTAGTCAAGGTTTCTATTCCTGGACAAACATCATGACCAGGAACCAAGTTGGGGAGGAGAGGGTTTATTCAGCTTACCCTTCCATATCGCTGTTCATCACCAAAGGGAGTCAGGACTGGAAATCAAGTAGGTCAGGAAGCAGGAGTGGATGCAGAGGTCATGGAGGGATGTTACTTACTGGCTTGCTTCCCCTGGCTTTCTCAGCCTGCTTTCTTATAGAACCCAGGTCTACCAGCCCAGGGATGGCACCACCCACAATGGGCTGGGTCAGGGATGGCTCCACCCACAATGGTCTGGCCCCTCCCCCCTTGATCACTAGCTGAGAAAATGCCTTACAGCTGGATCTCCTAGAGACATTTCCTCAACTGAGGCTCCTTTCTCTGTGATAACTCCAGCTTGTGTCAAGTTGACACAAAACCAGCCAGTACAAAAGAAAAGACAGGTCAGATTAGTTAGCATATTTGAAGAAATAATTAAAAATAAAACTTTAGCACATATTATCTTCCAAGTTTGAAATGTTTTGATTTTGAAAACAAAAAACAGTACCCCACATTTTTACTGCATTGTAGATTTCCAAATACAAACTTTCTATTTGTCTAAGTGCAAATCATGTTTCATGTTCAGGGTCTGTAAAACAATTCTAATGATCTGAATAAACCTGGAAGTATTTCACAGACTTTATGAAGAAAATTAATTAAACATTCACTGTCCCTGAAATTTACCACTATTAGTACTTAATAGTGCAAACAAATTATTTTTCATACATTAATGGGACATATGAGATTTTTCTAGTTATTTTTTGTATCATCATAATGATATTAATATTATAAATTTATATATGTATATATGTGTATTTATATATGTATATATGTATATATATATACACATATACACACACACATATATATATACTCACTATTTCATCCATAGACGTTCTGAAGATTATAAATTCAACAGTGACATTTTGTAGTCTGTGTTATCACATGACATTCAGTATTAATTGGAAACTGTTCTTTTCTGTCCCTTTGATACTCCTTCAAGTTCATATTCTACTTAGTTGAATTGGCAGCATAGTACAAAGGAAATGGATGTAATACTTGAACACATAAGCGATCGACAGAGTAGTATTCAGCTAGGATCCTAGGATACTGATAATTAGAGATAAAGAGCTACTGTGTCCCACTCATTTACTAGGGGCTTTCTGTAGATCCCCTTTTATTAACTATTTTCCAAACATTCTGTTTTCCCCTGTCTTCAATAACTATGACGAGCAAAGTCCACTTCAATCAATAAACACTTCGTACAAGACTCTAAAGAGGCTTCTTTATCCAAATATGACAGAATTGCCATGTACTAAACTAATAGTCAGTCCTTAAACAAACATGGCCATACATATTCTTCCTTTGTTGCCAGGGACACCAAGTTGACAAAGATATAGAAATTGGAAACTGTCCTGTCCATGGTCAAAGTCTTAAACAAAGGTGTCACTTATATATTACAATGCAGTTTCATTGTAAACATGAATTCCATTGAGGCAAGCAAAGAGAAATCAGGTATCATATTGAAGAAGGCATCTTTTAAGAGGGGTTGCTGAGCCACTGGCTAAGCCACTGGTTAAGCAGACAGAGGGAAAAACGTGGACCCTGGCTTCCCTGAGTACCCCAGGTAGAGCCTGAGCAGGACCACTTTTGCAAAGTGTCAGCCTCCCAAGTCAGTAGTAGCTTTGGAACAGGGCAGTCTTAAAGGCAAGCAAAAATTGAAAATACCATTGATTAGTTTGTCAGAAACAGATTCAACACAATTTAAATCAGCAGAACTATTTGGAAACGGCTTCACACATTCCCACGAGTGTGGCCTACATTTCCAGCGACTGACTTGGGATTTAAACAGAGTGTGATTTTCATGACCTTTCTCATTTTGATAAGAACATTTTAAGAATCAGGCTGATTTCTGCCTAATCAGCACGGATGTTGAGAAATGACTCCTGTGGTTTCTGCTGACATATATTTATGAGATTTGCTGATGGTGGGTAAGGAGACGTGGAGATGTGAAATCTCAGGGTGAGAGCGAGAAGGGTGGCTAACAAGGCAGATAGATCATCTAGTTAATTTCAGTAAAACCTAAACCTTAAAGGCGAAAGGAAGATTGAATTGAGCAATACATGAATAGGAGACATAATGACATAGGTAATTCAAAACTTAGTATAGCTATCTTATATGAAAAAACTTTTCCATTTTACAAAACACTAATACTAAAGAATGCTTTGTGTTTACACACACACACACACACACACACACAGAAAGACACACACATATTTTCAAAATGAAAATACAAATTAATGCTTTTTCCTACCAAATTGACAAAGTTTATCTTAAAAAATTAATAATAAAAATTAATTAAAAACACACTATTGTCATACTAAAACAAATTGACAATAATCATCAACACCCTCTAATGTGACATTAATATTAGAAATTCTTCATAACAAGGTTATATTTAAAATTTGTTAAGTCAAATAATTGTTGCAGTTTCAGGTGAGTATACTTGTTTCACACAAAATTAATTGAGAAAATATGTCTTTAATGTACTTCAGAGTCAGAATTTAATAGTGATTTCAACAATCTTATGATTCTATGATTCTTAGAAATTAACTGTGTGATTGAATTCATGATGTATACAGGTGTGTTAATCCATTGCTTGAAAATTTTATATATGCACATGGATACATCAAATTTTATCTCATTCTCTCTTTTTCAATTTCCCCCTTATCTCACACCGGCTTTCCTTCCCAACACCATCTGCACTATATTGTTAATTCTTTATTCTTTTCTTTGATTTTAAATGAGGTATGTTCAGTGAGGTTATGCCTCTTCTGTTATTTGGAAATTTTTATTTCCATCGTCCTCCCCTATGCGAACATTTAAGGAAGCATGCACTGTATTGAGATTTCACTGAATACAATTCTTCAAACTTTGTTTCTTTCCCCAACCCTCCCTCACTCCCCAATTCAACTCCTTTCCCAGTTTGATCCTCCCACTCCCGCCTTCTCCTCTTCATCCTCTTCTTTTATCCCTTCCTAGAATGACTAAGTCCTGCCCCCAGTCACTTACTTCATAAGTAATCTCTGTGGTCACATATATATTGTATATATATTATATATTGTAGCTCTCTTCCCACTTACATAACAACCATCCTTATATAACTCTTTCCATGTGGGTTGCTTCATGGAAGACAGCATTTTCTTCTTCTATCAATTTACCGGTGAGTTTTGTGGTTTTATTTTTTATGGCTAAAAAAAAATATTTTATTGGGTAGATGTACACATTTTCTCATTCATACGGTCTAGGTTGACTCTGAATTCTATATGAATAGAGTAGCAATAAACACGGTTGAGCAAGTAACTCTGTAGGAAGATGAAACATCCTTTGGGTATATGCCCAAGAGTTATAAAGCTGGGTGGTGAAGTAGAGCTATTCTCAGTTTCCTGAGGAGCTACAACACTGATTTCCACGGTGACAATATTAGTTTGCACTCCCACCAGTAATGGATGAGTGCTGCCTTCACTCAACATCCTCCCTAGCACACGCTGTCATTGGATTTATTGACCTGCACACGCTGTCATTGGTTTTATTGACCTGAGCCATTCTGACAGGTATAAGACGAAGGAGCTTTGATTTGAACTTCCCTGGTCACTAAGATTGTAGAACATTTCTGTAAGTACTTTGCTATGTTTTCAATCCCACCAAGCCGACATACTGTCACTATATCTGTACAGGTAGAGCATCATCCAGTGTAGCATGGGCAGCTGATCAGGTGCCACATCCCTGAAGAAAACTGACTTTCCTTCTCTCAGCAGCTATCAACTGTCAGTAGCTTCTTAGTTACAAGTGGGACTTGATGGGTCCCATCCATGCTGAGATTTTCGTCTAGCCTGAAATTACCTTGTCTATGCAGTCAGAGCACTGTGTGGCTGTGCTGAGTTTTCTTACAACTGTTGTTTCACCACAGAAATCTACTCTCTCTGGCTATTCCAGTCTTTCTGATGTCTTACCAGGATGATCTATATGCCTGATGGACAGGGTTTGAGATGCAGATGTCTTATTTAGAATTCAGTACTCACAATCCCTCTTTCTTTGCAGACCAATTGGTTATTAGTCTCTATATTACTTACTTTCTGCTAAAAAAAAAAGAGAGATCTTTATCGAATGTAGACTGAAAGGCATACTATTATGTTACTATAAAGACAAGTTAAGACTTACAAAGTTCTAAGAATCAACGAAAGGCTAATTTCACAACTTGATGTGATATGACATTAAATTAAATCATCTACACCTCTTCATGCTAGTGTGCTCAGTTATCCAATTATTGGGTACATCGATCCATATTTTTCCTATTTATACAACATGACATGGCTGGGCCTGGTATTCCTTTCTCAGGAAGTGCAATATGCAAAGTAACAGTTGATTGTATTAAGTGACGCTGGCTGGTAGCGTGTATAACATGATAGAATAGGATATAAAATAATTCAATTTTGTAATGCATTGCTAATTTGTTTCTGTGATACTTTGTCATGTCTTATTGTATAGAATATCCCCAAGTAATAAATCAAAAACTATTATCACAAATTTTCTTAATTACTGATTTTGTATTAGGCCCTACCAACTATGGAGATATGAAACAAAATTTGGGCTATTTTACTAACATGGTTTGTGCAGTTTAGTACAACGGCTAGTGTCATGTCACAATCCTAAGATGCTATTTGTTTGAGTCATGATTTATATATGTATGTGTGTGTATGAGTGTGTATTTTGTATATGTGTATGTGTATACATGTGTATGTATCTATATCTGTGTGTGTATTTTGTATATGTGTATGTTTATGTGTGTGTGTATAAATATACATATATATATATATGTATATATATATATATATATATATATATATATATATACATATATATATATACACCTCCAACCTCTGTTCTCCCCTAATTCTAATTCCATTTCCCTTTAGAAAGGAGCCAACTTCCCAAGGATATGAACCAAACATGGTATAAAAAATTTAATAATACTAGGAACAAATCTTCACATTAGCTCATAGGCAAAATACCCAATAGGAGAAAAAGCATCCCATGAGCAGGCAAAGCATTCCGAGACAAAACTGCTCTCACTATTGAGAACCTCACTAAATGCCATGTTATAGAATCATAACATGTGCAGAGGTCATAGTGAAGATCCACTTAGGCTCTGTGTTTTCTGCTTTAGTCTCTGAGCACATGTGAGCCCTACTTAGTCTTGTATCCTGCTTATAATACCTAAAGCTGAAAAGACATTTAAGTTTTTGGTGAACTGTTGTCACAACACAAGCTAGGGGTCACTTCACCCTCAGCTTGTTTTAGAACCTTTTCTGCCATACTCTAATAAAAGTTGGCACTTCTTCAGACTACTGAGTATAGCACTAGAGTGGCACATGGGGTATCAAATATTTCCCACAAGAGCCACAGGATGTATAAAGTGATAAACTTGTTTGTCCAAGTAGGATATTTGATATCCCGTAATTTTCTGGAAAAGTTTCTCTTGGACAACTGAAAAATGTTACTGTTTAAAATTTTAGAAGATTTCTCTTCTACCCTCAGAAATTCATGTGGCTTTCCAAGATATTCGGTGAAATGCCACAACTTGCATTATTCATGATATCAATTGAGTAGATCAATGTGGTGTGCAGGAGAACAGTATATGATCAGTTTTTCCCAGGTACATCTATAGTTTTTCAACTGCTACTTATTTGAGATGTGATAGTTCTGAAATTTCTTGCATGTATAATGTGTATTTTCATTTCTTAACCTGTTTAACAATTCTAAAATCATATTATATGTTTTACAACTCTAATTATTTATCTACTGTTCATGAGAGACAATGGATAGGAAGCTAGGGAAGATATTTTGGATCTGAAAGTATCCTGCATGAAATGTTTGCATTTTACCCTATAGTCTTATTGGAAAATGGTGGAACTTTTTAAGACTGAGCCTCAGTGAAAGGGTAGAACTTGCTATCAAGTACATTACTTGATAGATAGTTCGGGAACTTGGTCTCCACTATTCAGTCTTTGTTTCAGGGATGTAAAGTAAATCGAATTTCTCTCTCACATTCTCCACACCATGTCACGGAATATTGCCACACACCTAAGGGCAGTAACTCAGGTATGAACCAAACTTTACATACTTTAATACTATGTTGTATGTTCTAATAAACTTCCATCATGTTAAATTAATATATCTCAACCATTTCTACAGAAATGTAGGACTCAGTAGAATAGTGGACATGAGTTTTCTCAAAAATTAAAAAAAAAGAAAGTGATGGGCCCCGTGACTCAGCCAGGAGAGGTGGAGTTACTGCTTGAGGATAAGAAGATTCCGGCTTCTATGTTCAAGGTATTCGAGTAAAATAAGCCATACATTGGCATTCAGATTCCACATATCTCAGCCCTGTACATATTTCTGATGAGGCTTGGCATAACAGGTCCAAGTCGAGAACTGAACCCTTCAATCAGCCCTGTTCTGATTAGGACTTAACCTTAATGTATCTATCTATCTATCTATCTATCTATCTATCTATCTATCTATCTATCTATCTATCTATCCATCCATCCATGCATATATATATATATATATATATATATATATATATATATATATATATAATAGATATCCAGTGATATCTAATTGTTCTAATATGTACTGCTGATAATCAGTCTGTTATTACACATTTGTTGTGTGCTTCCTGACTGCATCCTTTCCTTGGACTGAGAGAGTCAGAGGTTGTATAAAAATGGCTTGTTACACAATAAGAAGCCTGGAATGTGGATCTTTATACTCATATAAAACATGCAACTGTGAAGCCCGCTGTATATCAGGAATGAAGAATCCCCCGAAGTTCATGATCCAGCAAGCTTGGCATATGCATCAATGGCTAACAAGAAGTCATTTAAATGAATATTTACTACTAAGAGGACATACTGCTTGAGAATTGAGAATTCAAGCCAAACGCAGTAATCGTGTGTGTGTGAGAACTCTGTCCTATTTGGACACATCATTGAGTCATTTTGATGCAGACTATGAATAAACATGTTAAGGTGACTCCTAATGATTACAGCTGCCTGTCCTTAGTCACTTCCTGTAGAGACTTTAGATCACTTGAGTATAAACAAAATATGCTTCCATTTTCCAAAAAAATCTTTACTCACAATAATAAAAATAACATGAAAATGACTATTTTACACAGGTATGCTAGGGAATTTTGCTTTTTAATTCATATTTCTTTTACCCCCTTGGGTGTTCCAACTACATACACATCTGTGAATCATGTGAGTGACTGGTACCCATGGATGCTAAGGATACTGGATCTTCTGAAACTGGAGTTACAGGTGAATATGGGCCCTTATGTTGTTGCTGGAAATTGAGCCTAGCTCTTCTGCAAGAACAAAATGTACTCCTACCCACTGAGCCAAAGTGTGAGAAATTTACAAGGCATAACATCTAGAAGAGAAATGAAATATGTTACTGCTCTTGATGCTTCAGGGGGTGATAGAATGGCTGAGAAGTCATTAGAGGTTAAAGCCTACTGGGTCCTATTAATGAGGTCTTAGACTGGGAAGACTATTAACAAAAATAAGTAAAAGGGAGATGTTAGTCATACTATATGGCTTAACAAAATTTCTTCCTGAATTCATGTAGAAGATAGAAGGTATATTTATAAAGCTCACATGTATAAAATCAAAAAAATTTCTAGGCAAAATACTGAAAGTGGCGACTCTCTTTTGGTATTATATGATATGATAAAAGTGTTTATGATGATGTCAGCAAAGAACAAACCCTTTTATGTTTAAAAATAAAATTTAAAATGGACGTATATCTTCAACATTTTACTCAGGGATAGTAACAACATCTCCAAATCAAAGAGTGTAGCTGGACAAGAGAATATGTGGAGAGAATGAGAGTGAGACTTCAGGATCATAGGAAAAGTAAGAGGAAATAACTTCAGACATGTTTTCTGACATAGAAAAACAGAAATGTATACACAGTGCTCCAAATGGCATGTCTATTTAAACTCTATTAGAATGGAACTCTTGCGAGTACTAAGGATGTTGTCACTCAACATCATTAAAGGAGCCAAAAATAGACAAGAGCTCATCCTGAGGAGGTTAGTTCATGTGGCTTTTGTCTAATGGAGTAGATTATAAATTGATTATAAAAAACTCAAAGAGCTTACAAAGGCACCGCAGTCATGTATCACTCAGTGATGAGGTACAATCTGAGAAAAGTGTCAGAAGATGATTTAATCAGTATAGAAATACTTACAGTGCCACCCCACCCACAAAACTCAGGGAATATTCTCCTCGGGCATCATAGTTATTTTTATATGTGGACTGTTGATGACCAAAGTGTTAATGTGTGACTCATGGCAGAATATCTCTTTCAACTAAAAGGGACTTGGATCATATAAAAAGAAAATTTTACAGGAGTTATAAAAAAGTTTTAAAGCTAATTACTTATTTAATTCTAATTTTTAATCAATTTGCTTTTTAGTAACATGATAGATAATTACATAAAACAATGTTTGCTATTTGTATGATTTAATATGAAGCTCTATAGCTTGAATTATGAATGTCTATTCTGTGTGTATAGAAGGTTATTGGGTTGTATAGACTTGGGTGCTTCATTTTATTTGTTTGAAATTTTTCATAATAACATTTATTTTTGAAAATAAAATAGGTCTGCAAATCCCCCAAATTACATGCATTTGGATTATCTAAAGGAATTACACTTAAAAATGGAAGGATTACTAACATGTAATAGCCAGATGTTCAAACAGCAGAAACAATAGCTCTGAAAAATTCATTTTTGAGAAATCAACAGATACCAGAAAACAAACAAACAAGAACCATTGACATGTATTGTCTGTACTTTCAGGGTTTCTGTGGACTAGAGATGACCCTGGTCTCCGATTTTTACACTTTCCAGGTAGGTAACATGGCCGTCGCTTGACTGTGCGAACATAGTACACAGTGGCCGGTGGGGGACACTTGTCACTTCGGTGCACAGAGTTTGAGATAGAATGTGTCTACAACTTTTCAGTGTATTCAAGGACCCATCTGGTTATAGAACTAACGAATTAGTAATATATTGTCCCAGAAGCCAAAATAAAATATAACTTATGAGATTATAGAAGGTGATGTGCCTCCTGCATATGGATGGGTAAAATGATTTGCTGTGTAAGATTTGGACTGTGATCATTTTAAAAATATGTTTGCAGCATCTTTGCAGTTCCTTTACAGAAAGATGAGATCTTTATCACATATCTTTGAAATTGAATGATGTTGTATTGATTTCAGCCAGTAAATTATGATGAAGTTGAATGTATTATTCAGGTTTTTGGGATATATAACAAATTGTGGCTCTTTTGGCATAGGCTGAAAATCTCTTCTGGCTACCCAAGCCACAATCTGAGAAAGATGAATACAGCCAGCATATTTCTTTGTGTGGAATTCCAATCTGCATAGAGTACTTCTGTACCTATGGATACTAAATTTTGTAAAAGAAGCCAAACTTTTATTTCAACAAAGCTCAGGTGTACTTCGCTAAGCAGTTTGTAGTTTCGCAGATATTTTAAATAGATGTTTTTATTTTACTTTTGTATGGAGACATCTATTTATCCTTTATCTCCATAGTTTCAAATAAGTGCCATGATTTTTTAAAAAATGTTACTGGATATTCTCGTTTAAAGCCAACCTGTAGATGCCTTTTCTGGATTGAACACCAGAGAGTATCTGAGCATAACATACTTTTTGACATTACAACTAAGTCTTAGAGAAACGCATAACTATGGACTATTTAACAAGAACATGTTTCTGCAGAGACCCTCTAGCTTCCATATTAAGTACCCCATTGATAATTAATAGCCACAAGAAGAGTTTTAATTGTCTATCTTAAGAGCATAGGGTGCCAGAATCAAGCTTCAAACCTGTCAGGACTGAGTTCAGTTACAAATGTCCCAAGAAATATGAGCACGTTTATGCTTATATTTTAAGAAATTGGTTAAATAGAGGCTAGCAAGTGAAAATGTTAAGTAAAGAAAGGTATGCAAAGAAATTTTATATCATTCTAAATATTTATCTTGTCATTTACACAGAAGGTTTTCTGACCTCTTAATCCAAACAGTGACTCACTCAAGCAGGAACCAACAAGATTCACCAATATAATGATTTCCCTAATGCCATTTCCCCAAATTAATGCTGCTACATTGCATCAGCTGTTGGTATGTGCTTCTAGTTTTCTTGAAGGTCACCTTCTATAGAAAAATCTAACGGTTACTATATGATGACACTCTCAGTGAATGAAGAGACTGCCATATTACCAGTTTGAAACAGATATCTATAAAAACTTCCAGCTCATAAAATCTCATATGTCACTATGAAAAACTGGCTATAAAATAATGAGCTTCTATCCTGCAAATTGAGTTCAGATTTTACCACCATTCAATGCAACATAAAAATAAGCAATTTGAAAGCAAGAAGTCAAATTATGAACATTTTTGATGTATACTTTTTCCTTTTAATGGAAATAGGTCTGTTTATCATGCAACATATTGTGACAATAATTCCCTTGAGTATGGATAAGTTGCTAGCATGACATCTCTCCAGGAATATATGGAGGGGGGGGCAAAGCCCTTAGTGCCTCCAGACTTTCCTCTTAACCCCACCTTCATCATGACTCACACATTTGTGTATGTTGTGTAATCATTGGCACTGAAATCTAGAAATCATTCAATTATTTCTTTCCTCTGTTTATATCTTTACCAAGTAATCACTTGATGCAGTTGTTTAGTTTTCATGAGTTTGTACCTTTCTAGGCTTGTTCTTCTTCTTGTTGTTGTTGCTAGTTTTAATCCACGGTGGTTTGATAGGATGCAGGTAGTTATTTCAATTTACTTATATTTTTGTTGAGATATGCTTTGAGTCTGAATATGTGATCAATGTTGGAGAAAGTTCTGTGGATTACTGAGAAAAAGCTATAGCCTATTTGTTATGTTTGGATTAAATGTTCTGTAACATTTCACTTGATCCATTTGGCATGTGATGATTGTTAGCCCCAGTATTTCTGTTTAGCTTTGTCTGGATGACATATTTATTGATGGTATTTGGCTATTTAAACTCTTTTGCTATCAGTGTGTACAGATATGTGATTTAAAATATCTAGGAGTGTTTATTCGATAAACTTGTTTGGATTTGTGTTTAAGGCATAGATGCTAGGAGTTGAGTATAGGTCTATATATTAGTAAGGGTTTTCTAGAGTCACAGAATTTATAGAATGTCTCTCTACATTAAGGGAAATTATTTGAATAACATACAATTTGTAACTAACCCGACAATGGGCAGCTGTGACTGG
Organism: Micromys minutus; assembly: GCF_963924665.1. Taxonomy (NCBI): domain Eukaryota; kingdom Metazoa; phylum Chordata; class Mammalia; order Rodentia; family Muridae; genus Micromys; species Micromys minutus. Next base: position 5,457,935 of record NC_137965.1, read on the forward strand.
GAAGTACAATAATCTAGTAGTTTCTCAGTCACATGAGATTAGTTGTTTCAGCGGGTCTTCTGTATAAGCTGGAATCCTGAAGAAGTATGTGCAACCAAGTAAGTACAGCCAGCTAAAAAAGAAGGAAGCCTCTGTCTTCCATTGTCTTTAGGAAGGCTTCGAGCAGAAGTGTGGCCCAATTTTTAAAAGGTGGAACAAAAAGCCTAGACCTAAGCTGTTCTTTACTTGGAACTTTCTCTAAGACTAGCCTTGAACTCAGAGATCTGCATGCCTCTGTCTCCTTGGATTAAAAGCATGTATCGCCTTGCCTGGGGCTAAGATTTTTATGGCCACTATGTTTCAAGATATAGATCCAAAGCCTGTGTCTTTTAGACTTAAGATCTGGATCATAAGTGTGCCCCCCATTTTTGGATTGCAGTTCATGTCAGATACAGTCAAGATGGCAATAAGGAATATCCAGATTTTTGGAATTGTCTTTATTGGGTGCTTGTTTTGTTCTTGTTTTCTGTTTCTTCTCTGAATTTCTGGAGAATGTGATGAGTTTTCATTGCCTATTCTCTGAAGCTGATCAGTTGGTGTCTTCACAGTTCCCTGATGGTGTTGGAGGCTTGGATAATGAGAAGAGTTGGGGAAAGGAAATTTGGAGGAGAAGGTCTTTGCAATCCAAAAAAGACCTTGTCATGAAGGAATCAGGGAACACAGGTCATTTCCTGCTGTAGATCTGAGTATGCTATTAAGGGGTTGGATATCAGAGATAGTAGAAAACATATGGATCTGTCTTTGGGCTTCTTTTGCCCTGAAAGGGGCAAACAGCCCTTGGTTTATGCCTGCTGATTTTGAGGTATGATACAAAGCAACAAACAGGGGCAAAAGAGTTTAGAAGAAAAGAGGTCCATCAGAGCCACAGTAAGTACAGACCTTTTTAGAAAAATGCGGTTTGCATTTGGACAGGAGAGAGAGAGAGAGAGAGAGAGAGAGAGAGAGAGAGAGAGAGAGAGAGAGAGAGAGAGAGAGAGAGAGAAGAAAAAGATCTGTGGAGTCCACAGGAGATGAGAACAAGGAGACTTGGAAGGCTACTATTGTTTTTTGGCTATAGAACTGCAGATAAGATTAGATTATCTTTATTTCACAATCTTTTTTAAAATTTTATTTACATTTCATATGTTATCCTCTTTCCTGGTCCCCCCACTCTCATCCTCCCTCTCCGTGCTTCTATGAGGATGTTGCCCCTAACACCCACCCACTCAAACCTCAACACCCTGGCCTTCCCCTACACTGGGGAAACAAGCCTTCCCAGGGCCAAGGGCCTCTCTGCTTATTGATGTGATTTTGATTTTGATTGATTGATTTGATTTTGATACCATCCTTTGCTATATATGTGACTGGAGCTGTGGGTTGCCCATGTGTGCTCTTTGATTGGTGGTTTAATCCTTGGGAGCTCTGGGGAGTCTGGGTGGTTGATATTGTTATCCTTCCTATGAAGTTGCAAATCCCTTCAGCTCCTTTAGCCCTTTCTCTAGCTCCTCCATTGGGGTCCCTGTGCTCAGTCTAATGTTGGCTGCAAGCATCTTTATATGTATCAGTAAGGCTCTGGCATAGTCTTTCAGGAGGCATCCATATCAGACTCCTGTAAGCAAGCACTTCTTGGCATCAGCAATAGTGATTGTGTTTAGTGGCTTTCCAAATGATATGTACTTTACTCAGCAAGGTAACTGTGCCCGTCAGTTTTCTGGAACCTTCTATGCTGGATCTCTATAACACCTCTATCTTTATACCTACTATGGCTTTTAATAGGTTCATTCTTATTATATGACTGATCCTTAATAGACATGAACTAATGTGTATTCACCCTTCATAGGACATCAACAATTAGCCAAATAATTTATTCTGGACAATTCTCATTTGGTAAACTAAAACGTTTTGGTTACTTGTATAAGCAAAGTGACTCAGAGACAGTCATATCAGGAGAAAGGCCTCTGGGTGTTGTGACTTACGACATCACCATTCCTAAAGATCTCCATATGATTTCACTTAACTTGGGAAGAAAAACATCTCTGAGCAGTTGTTCGTATCCGTGCCACATTGCAAAATGCACCAGGGATCTTGCTGTTTTCTGAGCTCTATGACACTGATGAACTATATGAGATTCTCTAACGTAGGGAACAACACTCAATTCAGAGGAAATGGATGCACACGCTTTGGTGAACAAGCAGTTCTCATGATCCCATATTTATAGCCTAATTTATTTGTTTAATTTCAACCCAGGTAAAACAGAGTCTATGGATTGCATTTTTATAACCCTTCTTTCTTCTTCATAAAATGTTCATATTTCATGTGGCTTCTGTATCATCACTGAAATAAGAGGTTTTTTTTTAAATCAAATACCTCATAGACTAGTATTCTTATATTCAGTGATTATTCTGCATGAATTTTTTATTTTTAAATGAAAACTCAAAACTCAGGCTATTTTTATGTTGAGTGTATTATAAGTAAATACATTTTAGAAAGTACATTAAACCACGATATATAAAATCAATAGTTGGATATAAATAAACTCAAAATACCAGGAAAACAAAACAGAATAACAGCTAAAAATAGTTTACAACTTTTTTGCAAATACATTATGTAGTGCTGTATATTGATCAATTGTGAAAAAAAAAACATTCAAAACCCAAGAATATATTCTCAATATCAGTCTAAATAAAAACAGAGGCCAAAATTTTAATACATATTTCTCAGAGAATGTGGCCTGAATTGGTCTTATTGATTCTTGGAGATCTTTTTAATAATAGAAATTTAATTCTTTTCATTTTTATAACTATTGTAATTTTAACAAGTGTGTGTTTGTATAAATGTGTGTGCATGTGTGTCTATTTGTGTGTTTGTGAGTGTGTGCATGTGGACTGTTGTGTGAATACAGATGTATTTATCTATAGCAAATGTGAAGTAGGAGATCAACTCTGGGTGTCAGCCCGCCCCATTCTACCTTGTATTTACAAGGTCTCCGCTTGCACGTCTCTCGTCAATTTCCAGGGAACCTTCTGTCTCCATCCTCCAAGTTGCCATAGGGTAGTTGATACTTTATACACATGCTGATGTTCCCTTCTGTGATTAATGGGGATGTGTATTCAATCCTCTACTTGCATGGCAAACCTACTCATTAAATAGTTTACCCATCCAGAATTTTAACTTTTTTGGAATCATTTCAATGGCTTGAATTTTTGAATAATACTGATTGGATAAGAAGTGACCCTGTTCCTGTGCGACTACCACCCACCCCTTCTTATTTTCCTCCTTCGCTCCTCCTCTTCCTTCTAGACAGACTCTCTCTATGTGTTCATGGCTCTCCTCGAACTTGCAAATTGCTGTGTAGTCCAGAATTGCTTCTAACCTAGAGATTCATCTGCCTCTGTCTAATGAGTACATGGATAATGGGTATGTACCAGTGTGCTCAGCCTTCTTCTTCATCTTTGAACTGCAGAATCTATTGCTTTAAACAATGCCATGAGTAATTCCATGCCTATGCTTGAGATTGCATTCTTCAACACTTTCAATCACTATTTTATTGCATTCATTGGTGATTTTTAAACTCTATTTTCACTCTATATTGATTTATTCACGTTCTATTGAAAATAAGATATTTTCTTAAATTATTTTTCAGTGATAAATCTGTAACCCAACCAGTTAAATCTGAAATGAATGGTACTGTGACACATTGGCTCAGTGTATGTCATTACATAATAAGATGTAGCTTTGCCCTTGTCTTACTTTTTGTGAGAGAATCATGCCTCCTGTCTGGACAAACAAGACCAGGCCAATACAGCTCCATGTGAGAGAGGTTTATTGTGGGGGAAGAGGACAAAAGGGGGTGACAGAGACAATGGAAGAAAAAAGAGAAAAGCCTTTTATTTCATCTGTGATGTATCTGCTCACAGATAAAGTTAGGACGTAAACCAAATGGACTCTTGGATTGTACAAAAATTGCCATGGCAACAGATGCGCAGGTCCCTGTCTCCTATTGGTGACATCATCGCTGGGTTCAGAGGTGAAAGCTGGTTCCTGATACCAACAATAGTTTTAACAAAAATAGTGAGCAAACCAATCATGAACACTTCACCTTGTTCACAGTTTCTGTCCACTAATGAATAATTACATGCATGTGATATGTGCTTGCATATGGAACTTATTTTTAAGGTTTAGATTTTATATGAAACATTTAATGTGAATATAGATCACTTTTTTACTATTCTGAACCTTTAATGTCTAACTCTTTTAAGCTTCCGTTTATTATTATTCTTATATCATTTTTGAAATACTGACTTGGAAGAACAGTTAGTAAAAATTATATTTGATACTTAGATTTCTATGCCAATCTTCATACATTCTATGCATGGACACTGTAAATTTTTTAACGTACTTTACTGGGCATATCAAAAGGAATGCATGTTATTTCATAATAATTCTACCAAAGGAGAAATTAAGAAATAATACTATGTCACAACAAAGCTTAAATTTTATATTGCTATCTGTAATTATAATATACCACGGACATTTTTATTGGGCATATTTTATTAGTTATAAGTAATATTGGTAAACTAAGTATACTATCTCAATTGTATGAGAAATATTTGCTAGCTCTTTTAGACTGTTGGATCAAAATTATGAAAGTAAAACTATTCTTTTTCCAATTTATATAGGAAAATATCTATAAAAACATCTGTCAATCACAGCAGTGACTTTCGTGTAAAATATGGCTTTGGGGAGTAAGCAATTCAAGCAAACTCTCTGGCAAAATTGGGTACTACTTAGCTGGCAGGAATTATAAATTTTATAAACCAGAGACTTCTTCATAATTCATTATAGCCCAAAATTGACTTACAAAAACAATTCAGAAAGAAGTGACCTGAAAGTATCATTTTCTTCTTCGGAAGTATTTCTGTTTAGTAAGACAGAGGCATTTATACATAGTAATAGTTTTTTTCTTCTGATGCCATCATTGCCGCAGTTAGATAGGGGTGGAAGCATGCGGGCTTTTACAGGTTGAGAACAACATGACAGGTGTCTATAGAGTTACTTGCTGTGAATGCAATACAAATGTCTCATTTGATTAACCACTTTTGTTTATTTCCCTTATATCTCATGTTGTCTGCTAGTGAGAAAACTCTCTAGTTGTAAGAAAAAAAATGCTCTGTTGAAATGCATAGCTATTGTATACTGATCATTTCCTTTTGTTTGCAAACCTTTTTTCTATCACATGTAATGACTTCTTATGACATATTTGGGACAGCATGACACGACTAGATGTATGCATTTACCATGTAATTATGTGGGAGAAATTCTGCATGTTGCAAACTCTCTGTGGAGGCTGATTTCTTATCTTCCCTCATTATTACCATGCATAAGTCTCTGTGGTACTTATGTGTCTTTAACTTGAAATTTAATGAAATAAGTATTAAACTGAGGATAGAAAATGTCACTTGCACTGTCTTTGAAAGCAGAAAGTAATATATTCCACTGAACAGCTGGGGAACTTTCATGCTTTATGTAAATTATGCCGAAAGTAACAAAAGTAGAGAAAATGTGAATGGATAAGAGGGTTCAAAGTGCAAATGAATGCAGATTGTCTACACATTAAAATGTATGCACATACTTATTTTTTAAATGCATTGCACAATCTTTAAAAAAATAGGATTCTTATGTTTCATGACATAACCATAGGGAGCTCAACTGTGATGTATATTTAAGTAGCAACATATTAAAATATAAAATGCATAATTTTGAACAAACAAAACAGAGTGTCATCATAAAAATAATCATCCTGATATTCTATTGTTTCAAACAATATTTTATTCTCACAAATAAAAAAATCACATTTTATTTTCCATTTAATCAATGCCTATCACCTGCAAGCAGCTGTCATTTTGTATGAATGAAATCTTAAATGTCCCGTTAGTCACTAAGAATATCTTTTGTGCCACAAAGGATCTATCACTTCTTTCTTTCTATATGGCTTACTTAACATTCTCTTTCCGTTTTTAATGAACATCAAGACAAGATGACAATGCCTAGTTCAAGTATCTTTTCATTGATAAATGACTTTAATTTTAGAATAGTTTCATGTTTGTCAGTGTAATATATGCAGGTTAATTTATATGTATGCTAATCTGTATAACATGTATGCAAATCTCTACAATATAACACAATGTTCATTGTTCATAATTTACATTTTAGGTTTTTCTGTTAAGTTTCCTAAATTTAGGACATATGAGAACATGTCAAAGAATCAGAATTTTGCTTTAATATGTAGCATTTCCCCCAAATCACTGAAATTATAATAAATGTTAGAGCAAAATCATAATAGCCAACACAGAAGAGATAACTATAGTTATATCTGCTCCTTCTATATTCCAACAATATATATGTAATCTTCTTTTTAATTATAAGGTGGCATCCAACTAGCCCATAACACTGAATCCCAATCAAGAATTTGTGTTTTAGTTTTTTTATTTTTAATTGATTACTTTATTTTTAAGTCAAATTATTTTTTAATTTCCCAGAGTAATGACTTGAGAATATTTGATCATTTCAACATTGAATATTGGGTATTTGATCCTTTCTCTTTTCAACATTACTTAACAGAGGACATAGTTGAGTTTAATTAATTTTTAGTTTTTATTTATTCTTTGATCTTGCTTTAGAGTCCAGACTTTATACCCCTCCCAGTCTGTCTGCCCTCTGACTGTTCTCCATCCCATACCTTCTCCCCACCCCAAACTGTAAGAGGATGTCTCCACCTCCCCACCCTTCCCCACTAGACCACTCCACTTCCTGGGACTCCAAGTCTCCCCAGGGCTCAGTGCATCTTCTCCCCCTGACTATGCCCAGACCAGATAGTCCTCCGCTGTACATGCATGGGGTGGGGGACACATCAGCTGGCAGATTCTTCTGCCTGCTTCATGGTTCAGTGTCTGAGTGATCTCAGGGTTCCAGGTTAGTTGAGACTGCTGATCTTCCTATAGGGTCACCCTCCTCTTCAGCTTCTTCCAGCTTTTCCATGTTCATTGTTGTCTGTACATATCTGCATCTGGTTACCTCGGCAGTTATTTTATTTACATTTCAATTGTTATCCCCCTTCCTGGTTTCCCCTCCACGAACCCAATACACTATCTCCCTCCCCCCTTGCTTCTGAGGGAGCTCATCCAACCAACCACCCCCTCCCATCTCACTGCCTGAACATCCCCTGCATTGGTGTTTAGAGTTCTAAATAATGTCAACACTTTAAGAATTTAAGGATCACTGCAAATTGATTTTACAGCCTTTGCATAGCTAGAGGGTCATGATTAAGGGCCAACAACACATTACAGGTAAAATGTGATATCTCTAATAGACTCATGCATGGAACGTTTGCTCCTCAGCTGATAATGGAACATTAGGGCATTGTCTCTAAATGGACAAAGTATATAATAGTTGAAATACTTTTCCCAGTCCTGAGTCACTTTCTGACTCTGTCTCCTGGCTTCTATAAGACGCACTGTTTCGTTTCACATCATTTCCTCCACCATGGTGGATGACCTCTGTAAAACCATATGCAAGGTAAGTCTTTCCTCCATTCAACTCATATCAGATATTTGTTTCACTTAAAGGGAAAAGGTATGAATAAAAACATATAAACAGGATTATATATGTAACCTTTTACTTTTATAATTAATGTGTCCATTCAATTTCACAAACAATTCTTTTCCTAGAACTGAATAAAATAATATTACTCCATTTTAAAGTTTGCATGCTGAAGTGTTAAAAATGCATACCTCAGCATAGTTAATGTTTCTAATGTTTACTATATAATGGTGATGGTTATGGGATATTTGTTATTTTCTTTTCTTATATAATTCTATAGCATTTCCTTAAGGCTTATGAAATTTCTGGTTTTGTATATATATATATATATCTTCAGTTCTCTTTGCATTTTAAAGGTTACATTTTCTATAGTTTGAGCATGTTGTTGTTTATATTTTTCTGGATTACACATTTCACCTCAGTTCCTTTAGTACCATTTTCCAAAGCTTGCTACTAGCTGATATCGCAGCTTGCAAATGTATCAACATGTCTCCGAATTGATTTTCATACTGTGCAGATTTTATTTCTCTATTCTAGGAGAATATGCTTTCACTGAAACTGCACCACATTCTGCCATTTATTGGGGCTATTGTAAAGCCTTCTCAAAGTTCTATGTTATGAAGAGTATTATCCTATACCATTCCAACGTCCTTTAAGTTATCTTTAATAATAAAAAATATGTACTCACTTACAAGTGGACATTATCTGCAAAGTAAAGGATAATCACAGAGACCCGGTGAGGCTAAGTGCCAAAGAAGACTCTCCCTGGGAAGGGGAAATTGGTTTCATTGTTGGACTCTGGCTAGTGGGGATGGAAATGAGAGGGATCCGGTAGGGAAAAGCAGGAGTACTGGGGGAGATGGCTGGAATTGGGAAGGTGAAAACAGTACAATGGGAACTTTTAGGATTCCAGGAGGGGGTGACTTTAGCTAAGATTTCTAGTAATTGGTAATTTGGAACCTGAACTTGCCATCTTTTGTAACCAGGACAGGCTTCCATTGGATGGATTGGGACATCAACTCAGCCACAAAAACATCAACTTACTATTTGTTTGACCTGAAAGATGTGCTGGGGTAAGGTGGAGAATAACTCGCAGTGGCCAACCAATGGTAAGTCTACCAGTCATGGTATAAGATTTATAATGAGGTCCTTATTGGGGTGCCTGGAGGTTCAAGAACCAGAGATTGGAAACCCAGAGACCTAGGATAAAACCAAACAAGTCTGGCCAAAAGAAAAGTAAAAAGAAAGAAAGTAAGTAATCCCAATGGTGCTTTGCTATACTTAGGAGAAGGAGGCCAGCATAAGTAGACAGAGCTCTGGTAATTTTGTGGGATGGGGGAAGGATTGAAGGAGTCAGATTGGTCAAAGACACCACACAAAATGGCCCACAGCAGCCTGCATGACTTTGATTCAGGTTCTTTGCATATATGCTATGATTATGTAGTTTGGTATCCTTATGGGACTCCTAACAATGAGAGCAGGGATGTCTGTGATTGTTTTCCATGACTTAGGTTGTGCTCCTGCTAGGTTATTTACCCAGCATAAAATATTGATGATGATGATGATGATGATGATGATGATGATGATGATGATGATGATGATGAGAGGAACCTAGTCTTACTATAACTTGATATGCCATGTTAATTGACCTTTCCTGAAGGGAAATGAGAAAAGTAAATGGATTCAGGAAGAAGGGAATTGGATGAGAGCAACTAGAATAGGAGAGGGAGATTATAGGCAGAATATAATATAGGAGAGAAGATAAATAAAAAAATACATGCAAATAGTATGAGATATGATCTTTTAATACATCCAGTGTTTGACTCTAAAGCAAACAAAATTGCCTCTTTATTATGAATTCCTGTTATTTACTACACACACACACAGACACATACAGGCACACACAAACACTCACACACACACAGATACACACATATGTATGCACACACAGTTACACACACACACATACACACACAGAGACATACATATGCATGCACATATGCTCATACACACACACAGACACACACACACTCATACACACATACATACACAGAGACACACATATGCATGCACACACACACAGACACACACAGATGCACACACACACTCATACACACACAGACATACATATGCATGGACATATACTCATACACACACACTCACACACAGACACACACACACTTATACACACATACATACACAGAGACACACACATATGCATGCACACACACTCACACAGACACACATGCACACACACACACACACACACACACACACACCAGTCCATGCTCCTGTGTATATGAGAATATATGTATCTTCTTGCATTCACTTCTCGGTCACAAGACGACCCCGGGCACATGTCCTCACCTTGTACTTTTTATGAAGTCTCCCACCATCTCATGCTGCCTATGCCAGGCTCGTCAGCTTCTAGCTGCCAGGGATGCTCATTCCTTGCCTTCTACCCTCTCAGGAAACAGAACGAGAGGAACAGAATGTCAAGACAACACAGGTAATTTCTGTTTTCTTTTGCTTAACACACACTCTTTAGATAGTGAACATACTATTAAGTGTAAGGCAACGTAGAATCTATGAGGCTAACTCCCCATAGACATGGCTGTTTATTTACTATTCATAGCTAATAAACAGCTGTCATAAATAAGTATTTACTCAGTACTTTCAATAAATAGAATGTGGTGTAATGCACACTGTTTCTTAGTTATATACTCTTTTGTTGTTATTATTTTTTATTACCTGGGGCAAACTATTTCTGCATGATTGCCCTCTTAAGAAGTGCCTTCTCCTTTTGCTTCAACTGGACATAAGGCTGTTGTCAACCATGCTCTACCACCGACATATACTGTTCAACTGTAAACAACAACGGTAGCTTCCCTTCATTTAACCTAGGGTGTGCACTTCCCTCCATTACTATCCAGTGAGAAATCGGGAGACCCCTGGGGCACAGAGAAAAGCAGCAAATGCTTTTAATATGTAAACCTGGAAAAGGTTTTGGGCTGAAATTCTGCAGTTTGTTTGATTCTGTGAGTAAAGAGCCACTGTGAGAAGGTCGACAGATGCTGACTGGGATCCTGAAAAAATGAAGAGCAGCTGGAACGAAGCCCATATTGATCCTATGAGCTCAAGGCCTAAACTCAACTTCGTTTCCACAGTTAGATTTTTGAGCCAATAAATGCTCTTAAGGAAGTTTCCACATCTTGTCATTTCTAGTAAAAACACTTTAACCAATCTGTGTACTTTGTAATATAATATTTACCAATAATTGATCTTATTTAATCTTTCTATACATCTCTAATGTGTTTTCTTTTTATGTATTTTTGCTCTTACTTCTGAATACAATGCTTATCAGATATTAGTCATTTCAAAATACTTTATCTTATTGATTCTTTCCAGTTGCTTCTTTAGAATAATTTAATTACAGGTTTTTTGGTGTCTTTATATGAATATTTAATTCATTTACTTCCTTTCTTTCTCTTTGAATAATAAAGATTAATTATGGCTTTGAAAGCTGGCTTGAGAAAAAATTCCAATTCTATTTCATTAGTTTTGATACAAAATTATTCTATGGCCATTATTTCCTAAATAGCCTATTTGAATTCATTTTCTTTCTCAACCACTGAGCATTATTTATGGTAATAATTCTGTTAAAATGTTATTGCACACATTTAATTTCAGTGTCCCTGTATGCAGACCTTGAACATGTTTATGAAAGTAATATATTAAAAGTTTTTGTGTCATTTCCTGTGACAAAGTTTACTATTTCAGTTTAGAGATTCCAACCAATTATGATTTTATGCTACAGCATGAATGCACATGTCATGTTGGACAAATATAATTGACTTTTTCTTTTCTTCATATACTATTTAACTAGATCTTTGAGAACTTCACGTGGACTGACAATGTAATTTGATAATTCATCAGCATTTCTCCTCCAACATTCCATATGTTAATATTCACGTGGCCATTCACTAGAATGTAGATGACTTATCAATGTTGATACCCTGAAAGGGAACTAATAACCTCAGTTAGGGGTAGGGGCTTGTGAACTCATTCATAATCCATGCTAGGATGTTTGCTGTCTTGATCTTGTGCTATGAGTTAATGTATACAGGAGCCCTGTGATATTCATAATACTAATTTATCTTTATTATTCATTAATTAATTTATTGACTTTACATCCATCCTAACCCCCTTTCTCCCAGCTCTGCCTCTCACACAGCCAATCCCCCATTTCCCTTCTCCTTCACCTCTGACAAGGAAGAGTCTTCTCCCAGGTACCAAGCCACCATGGCACTTCAAGTCACTGCCGAATTAGACACATCCTACCCAGCTGAGGCCTGACAAAGCAGAACCAGTGTCAGGAAACAGAGTCAGGGACAGTCCTGCTCCAGTTTTTAGGCAACTTGCTTGAAAACCAAGCTCTATGTCTGCAATGTATGTGCGGAGGCCTAGGTCCAGTCCATATAAGGTCTTTGGTTGGTGGTTCAGTCTTTGGGAACCCCCAAAGATACAGGTTAGTTTTCTTTTGGAGTCCCTATCCCTACCTGGCTCATCAATCAGTTCCCCAACTCTTTCCCAAGACTTCCTGAGCTCTGTCTAATATTTGGCTGTGGGTCTTTACATCTGCTTTAGTCAGCTGCCTGATGGAGTCTCTCAGAGGACATTTTTGCTAGGAAAAACAAAATCAGATGGGTCTCAAGTTGGGCCAGTCATTTGTTGGCCATTCGCACTTCTTTTAGGAAGAACGAAGTTTGGGTAGAAGGTTTTGTGGGTAAGTTGCTGACCTTATCTCTCTTCTGGGAATGCTGGCTGGGTACAAGAGATTAGCCACCTTAGGATCTACATCCCATACAATTAGGAGTCTCACTTAGAGTCACCCTCATAGACTTCTTGAAGCCTCCCCCCCTCCCAAGTCTCTGGCAAGTTCTAGAAATGCCACACACACACTCACACACACACACACACACACACACACACACACACACACACACGGGAAAATATTCAGATTTTGCAAGTATAGCTTTGCGATGTCTATAAAAATATTTTAATAAATATTGATTATATAAATAAAAATAGACAGTAGTGGAAAAACAGACAACGGTAGAATGGAGTCCTTTCTGAGAATCGAAGAACTAAAACCCAGTCCCAAAATGTAAACCAACTACCAGGAACTCAATTATTTCAATAGATATAATTCCTTTCTCCGTCTTCCTCTCTTTAGGTGGATATTGATATCAAGATCCGCTCTTGCAAAGGGTCCTGCAGCAGGGCTGTAAACCGTGAGATAAATCTAAAGGACTATGAAGGTCAGCAAAAGCAGCTTGAACAGGTCATTGCTAAACAATTGCTTCCTGCAAAGGACAGGGAGTATCTGCCAGCGATAAAAATGTTTCCAATCCCCGACTTGGTTCCCGGAAGTTTTAAGAGCCAGCTTCAAGAGGCTCCTTCAGAGTGGAAGGCATTAACAGACATGTAGCAGATGAGGATGGAGCTGGAGAGGCCCGGGAAGGATGGGGGCTCGCGAGAAGATTCGCGTGGAGATTCTCGAGGGGACTCTGCAACACGTGGACCAGGATCAATGGCAGAAACCCCCACGAACCCTGAACATGGTGGATCTGGGTATTGGCGTCCTGGGAGCTCCGGGTCTGGAAGTGATGGAAATCGGGCCCTGGGACCACGGGGTCTGGTGGCACTGGGAACTGGGGGACTGGAAGCTCTAGACCTAGTTCAGGCTCTAGAAAGCTTAGGCCTAGCAACCCTGACTGGGGTGATTTTTCGGAGCTTGGGGGGACAAGAAAAGAGTATCACACAGATAAACGGGTCACTTCTAAAGGAGATAAAGAGCTCCTGATAGGAAAGGAGAAAGTCACCTCTTCTGGCACAAGTACCACCCGTCGTTCGTGCTCTAAAACCCTTACCAAGACTGTTACGGGTGCTGATGGTCGCTGGGAAGTGGTCAAAGAAGTGGTCACCTCGGATGATGGGTCTGATTGCGGTGATGCCATCGAAATAGACATGAGCCACAGTTTTAGTGGCAGGCTTGATGAACTTTCCCAGCGACATACCGACCACGCTGCTTTTTTTGACCGTCACTTTGGTTCCCTCTCCTCTGACTTCAAGGATTTGGCAGTAAAGCCCATGCCGTGGGTTCCGATTCTGGCATCTTCACGGACATTGAGGACCCCAGCTCCCCTGTGCCTGAGTTTTCTTCCAGTAGTAAAACCTCAACTGTCAGAAAACAAGTTACCAAGACCTATAAAATGGTAGATGAGGCAGGAAGTGAAGTTCACCAGGAAGGAGAGACCCAGAGTACCAAGAGGGGGCGTGCCAAAGCCCGTGCAATGAGACACTGTGATGGTACCCTGCAAACACATCCGTCAGGTGCCCAAAATGGCATGTTCAGTATCAAGCTACCTGGATCCAGTGAGATTTTGTCCGTGTATTGCGATCAAGAGACCAGTTTGGGAGGATGGATTTTGATCCAGCAAAGAACGGATGGATCACTGAATTTTAACCGGACCTGGCAAGACTACAAGAGAGGTTTCTGCAGCCTGAATCACAAAGGGGAAGGAGAGTTCTGGCTAGGCAATGAGTACCTCCACTTACTCACTCTGAGGGGCTCTGTCCTCAGGGTCGAATTAGAGGACTGGGCTGGAAAAGAGGCTTACTCCGAGTACCACTTCTGGGCTATGCGCTGCAGGTTTCCTCCTATTGGGGCACCGCGGGAGATGCTCTGATCCAGGGACAGAATACACTTCACACAGCAACATGCAGTTCAGTACCTTCGACAGAGATGCAGACCAATGGGAAGAAAACTGCGCGGAGGTCTACGGGGGAGGCTGGTGGTCCAACAGCTGTCAGGCCTCCAATCTCAATGGCATTTACTACCCCGGGGGCACCTACGACCCCAGGAACAACAATCCCTATGAGATAGAGAATGGGGTGGTCTGGATTCCTTTCGGAGGAGCAGACTATTCCCTCAGGGCCGTTCGGATGAAAATCAGACCATTGGTAGGACAGTAGCCAAAGGTGTAGAAAGCGGAGGCTCTGTTTTCTTTGCTTGGTTAGCCTAGAAGAAAGACAAAAAACAGAAGATGACGGTGGTGTCGCGGATCTTGTGAACTGTTAAGAATTCCCAGGTGCCATTCCATTGTTCTTTGTACTGTATGTAGCTAAATGTAACAGAGATGCACTATTATTTTGAAAAAATAAAAAAATAAAAACAAAAATAGCTGTTATCTGTGCATTTAAATGTCAGAAACTATGTTATAGAATTTATATGTAACATCTCATTTAATTTTTAGGTTATTTGTGAGTCAGCCAGTAGACTGAATCTTGGGAATCAGGTAGAAAACTATTAAATGCTAGCTCTTCCACACCAAACACTCAGTGAACCTGCTGACAAGATTAAGCCGAAGACTACTGTTTGTAGTGGAGCCTCTGAGTTTGACGGTACTAACTTGTTGGTTATATACTTAATAGGCATTGTCAGTCTTTGATATTCTATTATACCTCAGAAGGCACATGCCTGTCTATAATCTTATGCTACCACTGTACTTTATAACCACATAGGTTTCTTGAGTTAATTCTACAAGTTTGGAAAGAAATTACTAGAGGAAATATTATCAACAACAACAATATGTGATTTAAGTATTTTGAAGACGAAGTGGACTTTAGGCATTCAATTGACTTTTTAGGAAAGTCAAATCTTGCAGATATTGAAATGGAATAAATATACTTTAAAGGTGAGAAGAACAAGAATTTTAGTGGCATAGAAATTGTGTACTACAGACTTTGTGAAACAAGTGTTGGAAACTTAACTCCCAGGAAAATGGTTTTAGGGTGAAGGACAATTACAAGGTAATAAAGTCATCTAAGCAGAGGTTTATGGGTGGGACACATGTCTCAAAAAAACGTGGGATTATATGATATTATATCATATTATATTATATCACATCATATCATATCATATTCATTATATTATATAATATATCATATTTATTATATTATATCATATCATATTATATCATATTATATTGTCTTCTTTTGTGTAAGGTATGAAACAGCGTGGCTCTATTAACTCTCATCAGACACTAAGTGTACCAGAAATGTTCACAAGGAATGAAGGAAATAACTTTTCTCCATTTATGTTGCTTACATTTTTTTGTTTTTGATTATGATGTTGTTATCACAGCAAAAGTAGAATAAGTGGAGTGCTACCAGTTATGACAAGAACATCAAAATCGGCCAATTCCTGATTGGTAGATGCTGGCGGTATGGCTGAGGAACTAATTTTACAAAATATATGGTAGCCGGGGGGAGATTCATAGAGTGCTCTAAGACTAAACACAGGTAGCTTTGGTGAGATCTGTCTTATAGAATTAATAGAACCTAGCCAATGTTAAAAAGAAAATTGTATCTACACAGGAACATCACTAGGAAAAAATGTTTTATATTTTCATGAACCTATAAAGGTTAAAGGAACATTATGTGTATGGTAATCATTAATACTTTCCCTTAAATTTAGACTCTAATTTTCTACCTTACTCTTCCTTGCTTCAGCATATATGTGAATCTGGAATATTTTAAATCAATTTTTCTTACTGTGGGAAGTTCTGGAAAGGTAACATCATTTCATGTTCTACTAAACTAGGTTTAGGGCAAATATTGCTAGGCTATTATAGAAATATTTTCTGTCTTTTATTACAAAGAAAGAAAAATGAAAATTTATGTTATTCACAAAACCCACATGTACTGAAAAATGCATCTTTTAAGATTGTACTAAGGAGAAAAGGAAGATTCCAGTGGGAAGACAGAAAGAATTGAATCTTTTATTACTTTATTACTGTTAGTATTGGCTTCAGTATTAATAACCTTGTTTTTCTCTTAAATAGCACACATTCTTATTGATAAAGCTGAGTTGATACACAAATATGTAAACATTGCAAATGACACATATATTAACAAGCCCAGTATAATGAAAATATAAATATGCCTCTTCTTTTCTAGAAACGTTATGTTTAACTTAAACATGCTTTTTATTACAACTTCATATTTACCCAAAATATACAGAGAAAAGATTTCTCTGTCATTATGAAAAAATCTGAATTAATTGTATAGTCTGTATCTGAGGTCTTCCAGTCCCTCAACTATAATCTCTCCATAAAAAAAAAAAATGTCATGATTATAGAAGTGATAAATATAAGCTCACAAGGTAACAGTTTACATAAAAATATTCATAAAGCATATTAGCAGTTTCTTATTCAAATGTCAATGTATAAACATAAATTTCATAAGAAAGGCCCTAATATAAAATTCTAAATTCCTAAATTTACTTGGCTGATATCGAAATGTAATTTGTAAACCAATACATTCATTAAATGAAGGTTACTCTTCATCTATCTACTTCCTGGATTTCTCTGCCCTCCCCACTCGAGTGTGTGTGTGTGTGTGTGTGTGTGTGTGTGTGTGTGTGTGTGTGTGTGTTTGTGTGATGACACACCATAATTTATTTATGAAAAAAGTAAAGAGAACAAGCAAATGTAAAGACTAAAATCGACTGAATGAGCAATAATAGTCTTTGATAAAGAAAAATGAATAGATTTTTCCCAACAATTAAACAACACAACAATTGTAACTGAATGAGCATTATTCAGAAGATGAAATGGAACTCTGGATAACTTCAGTTTAGGTTCTGGGAAGAGTGTGTAATATGTTCCAAGAAGTTAATGGAGCATTCACTGACTTGAGAAAGTTTAGCAAGCAGAAATGATCCATGCGTTTAGCATCCAAACCACTCTGAAGTGGCACTTGTGGATAAATAGAACCAACCATCCATGGGGTTCAAATAAGACTTAATATTGACTTTAGTAATACACTATCAAAACTCATCCAGGTGAATCATGGCCTATTACTTCTCATAAAAAAGAAAACTTGAAAAGTCTTAACAGAAGGAGTTGGCAAAGCGAAGAACTGAATTGGATCTTACACACTTGGAGACTTTCAATATGACAGCAAATAAAATGATATTTTAAAAGTATGGTCATCTATCTAGCTATTCTTTTACTAATGTTTCATTGAAATAATGTACACTGAGTTCAAATCCCACAGTGCTATGAGATGTTTGCATGTACAATCATCCCATTGTCCTTTCCCACCTTGAACTACCAAATGAATGAACTGTACATGATTATGACCTAGTGGGCTCTAGAACTAATGCACACTAAATAAAACAGCAGGGATTTCTTAAGTCAGTTGTAATTTTATATAGCAGTATCTTCCTACTAGTTTACCTTCAGCTCATATAGATCTTTTCAATATAATGATCAGTTTCATTACATATATTTTAGATGATGAAAACAATTTGCTGCACTCTTCTTTCTTTGATATCCTTTTTCTAAGAGCATATTCATTAACTCACCTTATTATGTAGTAATAAAAACAGTTCTTTCATGGTTAACAAATCAATCCTCAAGAACAAAGTGAACTTTTATAAGTCTTTAATCATTTGTCTTGTCATGTGATTTAATCTTAAAGATACAGATTATCTAAGGGAAGTTTTACTTCACCATAAATGACAGTAATCACCTAAGGCTGTCTGCTTAAATAGGAAACTTTTTCGGGGGGGTTCATGTGTGTGTGCATGTGCATGTTAAGACAATAGTATAGAGTTATTGTTCAATATTTCTCATAAAAAGAGATGACAAAAGTTTAGAGTTAATTTATTCAAGAAGCTAAGTTGAGGGAAGATGTGTTCTGAAAGAAGGTGTACTTATTCTTTTTCTATTAATGTTGGTACTTTTGGATAAGTAAATCTGTGTAAAAATTCTGTGATGGCTACAGTCCTGAAATATCAGAGTGATAAAGCCATGAAGTCAATTTTTTACCTGAATCAAAATGTACATGCGTATGAAAAAGACTCACCCAGGCAGAGCTGGCCTTCAGAACATTTGCACACTTTTTTCCCGCAGTTAGCTGGCTCCAACCTCACCCACACCTACAAATCACAGACTTCCAATAATTATTATGTTTTATGATGGCTTGAAATCTGATTTCATTTCTTAAGGTTTTCTGTAATTTTTGTCACCCAAGCCAGATATATTAGAGCTATTCATCTGTAACTCTTAGATTTTGCAGATACATCTTACAATTGTGTTTGCAAAATGGTGCTACACTTTCTGACACTTCTTATCTTCCTCCATTTCGTTTCACTAACAAAATATATACAATGAGATCTCATCATATGCTTTTGTTATATAAAAATCTACTCGAGAATGTCAGCATTTATCCATAGTTCTCCATATTTCAAATATAGCTCTAGTGTCATAAAAAAATGACTACTTTCCTCTTATCTTATGCAGCAGCCTGAAAAATAGTGAAGGAAATTATTTTTAAAATTTATACCCCATGTGGTGAGGAAAATGAAAACAAAAGAAATCAATTCAAGATCATGTCAAAACTGTGCATAATTATGATCCTGTCTAAGGCAGAACCTGTGCCAATAATTATCAGCAGAATGAATCAAAGAAAAAATTTTGAACATAAATATGGCTTTTATAAGCCAAAAGAAATGAGTGAATCTAGGTTATAAAGCCTCAGAGAAGAAAAATGATATGAACAAACTTTCTCTATATAGACTTTGTATATCTATGTATATAAATATGTATACATGTTTGAAGTACTTGTCTGCCAGACATGGCAGAAACTCTACTAAATACAGATGTGAATCAAGATTGGATAGATAGGTTTACACTGAAGAGATAGGTCAGACGAGAGTTTAGTGTAAATCATTTGACATACAACGATGGCACAATCAGGAGAATAGATGTAAGAGCATACGTTTCTTCAGTGAGCCAGGATTCTGTTTTTAGCACCCACATTATGTCACTCACAACTATCTGTAACTGCAAGTTCAGTGTCTCTGAATCACTCTTAAAATTAAACGAAATTAAAAATAGCCACGTCCTAAATCAACAATAACAAATAAAACAGGACTGACATAAGATGTTTGATGCTGAAATGATTCAGGTGAATCAATCACCAAGAAGACCTTGAATCCCACAGAGCATGTATCAGAGAAGTAAAGAGTCTCTAATGTCCTCATTCTGATAGATGTTGTATTAATTATTTAATCGCCGATGGGTTTCATACCCCACATTTTATCATTCAGTTCACAGATAAAAGACACACAACCTAAGTATTTCTTTTTTTTTTATTTTAACATCTTTATTTTACAAAACAAAGATAAATGTACAGATTTCAAGCATTTTTTGCGTAAAATTATACAATACATTTTTGTCAGTAATTTTTTTTCAGATTTTAAAATAATTTTTACATAAATCTATATGAATAGTCAGTACTTGATCTTTTTAAAGGTTTGACAGTATGCATCGAAAACCCAATACTTACAATGAGCACAAAGTACATGCAAAACAAAATGTAACATGAAAATAGTCAAAGTTTTCTTGTTGTGTAAAGATTTTTTTGCTTTTTTTGTTTTCTTTATTTCTTGGACTTCCTACAGTCTGTGAGTTGTTTCTGGGGCAATGCTAGCCTCTGAGGGTTAGCATCCCACTATCAGTGACTGCATATTATGTCTGTTCTTTTGTGACTGGGTTATCTCACTCAGGATGATATTCTCTAGATGCAGCCATTTTCTTAAGAATTTGGTCAAGTCATTGTTTCTGGTGACTGAGTAGTATTCCATTGTATAAATGTACCACAATTTTTGTATCCATTCATCTTCTGAAGGGCATCTGGGTTCTTTCCAGCTTCTGGCTATTATAAATAGAGCTGCTATGAACATTGTGGTGCATATATCTTTGTTGTGTACTAAGGTGTCTCTGGGGTATATGCCCAGAAGTGGAATAGTTGGGTCTTTAGGTAGTATTATGTCCAATTTTCTGAGGTATCGCCAGACTGATTTCCAGAGTGGTTGTATCAGTTTGCAACCCCACCAACAGTGGAGAAGGGTTCCTCTTTCTCCGCAACCTCGCCAGCATCTGCTGTCATCTGAGTTTTGGATCTTGGCCAATCTGACTGGTGTGAGGTGGAATCTCAGGGTTGTTTTGATTTGCATTTCCCTGATGGCTAAGGATGTGGAGCACTTCCTCAGATATTTCTCAGCCATTCGACATTCCTCAACTGAGAACGTTTTGTTTAGTTCTGTACCCCATTTTTTAATAGGGTTATTTAATTCTCCATTTATATATCCATTTATATATCCATTTTATGTACCTGCAGCCAGAAAATATTTCTTGTTACTAATGAGAAACATTGTATAAATAAATAAATAAATAAATAAATAAATAAATAAATAATCTTGAAAAGTTAACTGGCTAAGACCTCATCTTTAGCTTACCATGGGACTTAAGCTTCTGATATTCTTAATAGGGATGCAAATCCTAATTCCTTTCAACAATTAACTGATGAGGGACGAATAGCTTTGAAGAAAGTAGAGGAAGCTCTTAGTTAACAATAGATAGAGTACATAAACTATGAAAACTTAATTGTTGGCTGTTGACAGCAGACCTTTCAAAAATGGGACCATTAATGTGGATCCATCTTTGTTTGTCTCCAGGTAAAGTTTTAACATCCTCTTTTGAAGCTATTGCTTTGTTAATTGAGAATTGTAGAATAAAATCGTGAAAGCATTTTGAAAAGAATGTCTTAAGAACGTGATGAAAGATTTGTTCCTTATTCCAAACAGCAATTAAATTGGTTATTGCAGAATACTGATATTTAGCCTGTTGCATGTGTAACATTTCAGGCAAGATTAATAATCATTATCCAAAAGATGACTTATTAAAATTTATCTCTACATGCTTTTGTATATCCTGTAAATTTATGCATGTAGGCCATAGAAAACGCGCAAACTACATTTATAGATGCCTGATCTAAAGGGAAAGCAACCTATGTAATTGGATCATATGATTATTCTGTTGAGTTCTCTCCTTCTTCAGCACATATTATTGAATTAAGTGCTGTAGCCACTATTTTTTGAAATGTTATAAATATCAAGCTTTCAATTTCTATACTGATAGCCAATATATAGCTTATGGTTTGCAATTGCTTAAAATTGTTTCATTTTTAGATAGTGCTAATTCTCAAATTTTGCGATTATTTATTGAAATACAGCTCAACTTAAGGAAATGTACTGTTTCATACATGACAGGATATTTGAGAGCTCATACTGGATTGCCTGGTTCCCTTAGTGAAGGCATTGTCACAGCCGATTTGTATACCAGGCAGATCACAATCTCATTTTTTAATGTCATCAAAATACTAATAGCATGAGACAACAATTTGGTATTTTGAGAGAATATGTAGGACAAGTTGTAAAGATTTTTCCTGTACCACATAATGGTATTAATTCTCCTGGACTTATAACTAATCAATTATGGCAAATGGATGTTTCTCATATTTCTGATTTTAAAAAATTAAAATATGTCCAAGTGACTACTAAGACCTTTTCAGGCTTTGTAGTTGCAATTTCTCACTGACTACAATGTTTTCCTATGCTTGGTGTTTCAAATCAGATTAAAACAAATAATGAAACTGGTTATTGCAGTCAAGCATTTGAAGTGCTATGTAAACAATTTAATATTACCCATATTACTGGGGCTCTGTATAATCCTGAAAGGACAAAGTATTGTGAACAGGTACTGTGCATCTTTAACATTACCTTCATAGAATAAAAAAGGGGGAATTATGTATATATATATGTAATTATATATATATATATATATATATATATATATATATACCATATAATCATGTAAACTGTGCTTTTTTTTGAAATTTAAAAATGTGCACGCCACGGCACTCTCTGACTATCTATGGCACCCTACAACTAGGCATACTGATTATGCCTAGGTGAAATGGAAGGATCCATTTACTGGCATATGGTATGGTCCTGATGAGGTGTTAATATGGGGAAGAGGTGTGTTTGTGTTTTTCCCCACAGGATGCTGCAGGAATGTGCTAGCTGCCAGAGTGATGCTGATGCTGTGACAAAGAATGACGCTGACCTGCCTGAGCTTGCTGAGTGCCCTGACAATGGTGACTGGGAGACTTTATTGGACATCTGTTCCTGACCCACCTTTGCTTGCCTATATCTGGGATTAGACAAGCTGCCTTGCTTCAACCTTTAGACCTTGTGGAACAGAGAACACGGCGAGTGTGGAAACTGACTTAAAATAAAATAATCAAATGAAGGAGTTGTTGTAATGATCCTTCTCTTTCCTTTAATGTGACCAGTTATTCTGACTTCATCATGGACTGGTCAAGAAATCAATCCAATGTTGGAAATAATACTTTTCATTTGGAAGACTGGTTCTGGACATTTCCAGAGAGGTCTGTGGTGTTATTGATTAACCTTTAAGCATATGATCAAGAATGGTAGAGCTGGATTTAGAAGTAGATCAATTCTAATATTCCTGAATAAATGACACACTGATTTACATAGTGTCTATATCCATTTTCAGTGGAACACTGCTAAAAAAGTCTTTTCATATGCCAATACTTTATTTCCAATAGAAAAAGGAAAAAAGAAATAAGATCCCAAGTGTGACTTCTTCCACAAATAGGTACTTCTGTAGTACAGTAATCTTGAAAAGGGGTTGGGTGAATGGTAGTTACAGAAGCCGTCAGTCTAGAGCTTTAATACCATTTAAAAACAAATGAACATGGATGATATACAAAACTGTCATAAACTAGGAGGTTTGATGCATTACAAAGGTAAAATTTGCCTAGATAAGGAAGATGTTAAGAAAAACAATTGAATAATGCTCCACACTGTGTTATCTTTGCCTTTCTCTCTTTCTTGTGTGTTTGCAATAACGCAGTGTTGGGGAACAAACCCTGGACCTTACCCTGGCTAATGAAACACGCTGTCAGTCACAACTAAGCCATAAGCTCATCTGGTCCTTATCTTTTTCATCACAGTATTATGTCTAAACTAAGTCTGTAATATCAGGAGATCATAGAGATGATTAATTGGTTTCCTTTCTTTTCAATATTAAAATTTATATTGTATGTTGTTTAGAAAGTATAATTATTTAAGGAAAGAGACAATCAAATATCATGTTTTCTATTTAGTTGTAGGTTTATGCTACAGAGTTATTAGCTTTGCTGCCCTCCCCTTTGTTTCAAAAAGATATATTGGGATTTTACTCGTGAGTTCCTAATACTAAAATTCTTAACAGAATTATGCTCTGAGGCATAATATATTAAAATGGAACTGGCAAATGATTATAAGAGCCAGAGGATTAGGAGTTCCCTATAAGACTATGTCTCCTGGTAACATCAAATCTATACCAGCAAAGTATCACCAATATGAGTGTCAAAACATAAGCTATTAAGAATAGCAACAGTAGATATATTTAAGAAAACTGGAAAGATCCTAAGCCCTAAACACAAAACTACAGGCAAGTAAGAAATGCTAAGAGTGGAAAACAATGATCTTTCCAGGGATGCATTATCAAATTGCCAGCCCTGAATAAATACAAGTAATATTAGGTGGATAGAACAGGTTATATGTGTGAGTGTTCTGTGCTTGTGTGTTTGTATGTGTGTGTATGGTAGCAACATGAATTTAAAAAGAGGCAATGAATATGAAAAAAGTATGTATAATATAAGGGCACATGGGAAATTTTGATTATCTCAAGAAAAAAATAGAAAGGAGAAAATAATGTAATTATATTATAATTTTAAAAGTAAAATAATGCTATTTTCCAACTTTATTTCCATTTCATTTCAAAGAAACATCTCTGGATTTGAATTTCAATTCCCCTTGTATGGTAAGTGGTGCATGTGTATTACATGATGAAGACATTGCCTGAAGCAAGATTTAAGGACTGAAAACAAAGGGAAAATAAAGATTGATTCGGGCACTAGCTTACTCATGTCTAACACTGCAATCAGACACTGTGGAGAAGGCAATGTGAAGCCTGCACGAGACATTTGCGCAGTCAGCTGTGAGAACAGTCCCCTGTTCTTTACCATGAGTCTTAACTCCAAAGTCAACTGTTTGTCCTTGGATTGTGTGAAAATAGGCTAGAAAACACAAGGCTATTGAAAGTTTTATTATTTAACGTAAGATCCATGCAGACAAAAGTTTAAAAGAAGGATCATGAATGTTCTCATTTAACAAGTAAACCAGCCATGACTTATCCCCTTTGTTTCTCCACAAGATACAACTAAACGCTGCTTTTCTTGACTTTGGGAAATACTCAGTAATATAAGGAAAAATACCTAACTGCAATACAATGTCCTTCTTCATGAATCTGTTTTACTAGACATATGTGCCTATAAATTTAATACATATACATTTATAACTATTTAATGGAAATTTCATTAAGGAGAGTAGCGCAGTGGATCAGCTGAGTCATGTTCCCAGTGTGTGCACCCTTTAGCAAGGTAATCACTTTTCTCACAGGTATGAGTAGTATCATCCTTTAAAAATTTACAAAACAAAGGCTGAAAATGCAATAAAAATAATACATTAAGAAAACCAAAACATTTCCTTATAATCTACTGAATAATCAGAATAAACTGCCCAAGAAAAAATAGAGAACACGCTATTGACAGAAACACATAATGATATTTATAAACCAGATATTTTACAATAACATATTATAGTATATTCTGTTAATGTTATTTATAATAAAGCAATCAAATTTAGAAAGCATAGTTTTAAAGGGGCCACTCACATTTATCTTTTTGGTTTTTTTTCTATTTTTAATATTTTTTTCTGAGAATTTCACACTTGTATATGATGAAATGTTATTAACTCAACTGATGCCTATCCACTGATTATTGTCCACTGTAAATAGTAGCTTTTCTAGCCACGGTTGAGTACAGAGCAAGTCTATGGAATAAATCAAATTATTTATGAGGCAATTAGACAACATGATCTTTTAGAAAACAAAGAAATAAAATACAACAAGAACATAAGCAAATACAGTAGCACATTTTACTCTGAGGTTGATGACCTCCCATATATAAGCTTTTGACCAGGTGTATAGCAGTAAGTTTGAAATTTCCTCTTGTTAAGCAAGTCTCAACACTATCCAGAAAGCATTTAGTTTTCTCATAGCAGGCTATTGCAAAACTAGGAAGGTTGGTGTGCAACATGTAGCATCCGCTGCAGTATAAGACCACAGATGTCTTTTGTATCTCATAATTTCTTCAGTGTTTTCTGGAGCTATAAATATAGGAAAATAGGGTGGAAGTTTCTGAGATGGATGTCTCTATGTCCTGCATCCAAAGTTTGCTAAAGCTTCAGCAATATGGTCATACCATGTGATTTTGGTGTTTCAAAGTTAGTCCTTTGGCTCCACTCTACACTGAGCCATCTCATCCTCAACTTCCGTCACTGCATGATCTTTTTACTCATATTATCTTCTCTCTTCTTTCTTTTCATATGTACCACACTAGCCTCTGATTTATATTTTCTCAATTAGGGTTCTGTGATAGAAGGTTGCCGAGAGGGTCACATCCCCAGGCATTCTCCCTACCTCGGTCATCAAGTCTCTCTAGGATTAGGTGCATCTTCTCCCACTGAGGCCAAAAAAGGCAGTTCTCTGCTACATATGTGCCTGATGCACCATACCAGCCCGTGTATGTTCTTTGGTTCGTGGCTAAGGCTGTTGGAGCAGCCAAGGGTTCAGGTTAGAAAACCCTGTTGGTCACTATCGGAATGCCATCTGCTTCCGTTCTTTCAATCCTTCCCCTAACTCTTGCATAGTTATCCCAGAGCTCTGCCAATGTTTGGCTGTGAGCATCTGCATTTGTCTCGGGCTGCTTCTGGTAGAGCACCTCAGAGGACAGCCATACTAGGCTCCTGTCTCCAAGCACAACATAGCATCAGTAATATTGTCAGAATTTGGTGTATGCCTATCTGATGGTCAGTGATCAGCCATTTGTTTAGTCTCTGCTCCACTTTTTTTTCCCTGCATTTCTTCTGGACAGGAACAATTTGGTGTCACCATCCCTCTACTGGCGGCCCTAACTACTGGAGGTGGTCTCCTCAGGTTCCATAGTGCCGCTCTTGGGCATTTCAGCTCAGGTCATGCAGACTGGATGCTTCCCCAATTCTAGGTGTCTGGGACTTTCTAGATGTTCTCTGCACTCTACACTCCCAGCAGCTGTATATATTCATTCATGCTCCTGGCCTACTGGCTCTGCTCATACTAGATCTAGCTTCCCTTCTTCCCTACATTTGTCCACCCAGGTTCCTCCATCCCTCTGCTTCCTCGGATCATTTTGCTTCCACAAAGTTATTTATTCAATCCCAAGCAGGATTAAAGCATCCTCTCTTGGGCCATCCTTCTTGTTTAACTTTGTAGGGTCTGTGGGGTGAATAATGAATATTTTGCACTATTAGGCAATACGGACTTATCCGTGAGTAAGGGCCATGCATGCTCTTCACAAATGTTATGCCACTCAGGATATTTTCTAGTTCCATCCATTTGCCTGCAAACTTCTCAGTGCCTCTGGTTTTAATAGCTGTATAGTATTATTTGTATAAATGAGCCACATTTTATGTATCCATTTTTCAGGTGAGGGGCATCTAGATTGCTACCATTTTCTGGCTGTTATGCATAAGCTTGCTATAAACATAAGGGAACATAAGTCCTTTTGATATAGTGGAGCATCATTTGGCAATATGCCCAGGAGCAGTAGGGCTGGGTCTTCAGGTAGAGCCATCTCCAATGTTCGGAGGAACCACCAGATTGATTTCCAGAGTGGTTGTACAAGTTTGCAGTCCCAGTTTTGGAGGAGAATTCTGCTTTTTCCACACTGTCAAAAGCTTTTGGCACATATTCGTCCCTTTCTTTCCCCTTTGATTTTTCCTCCCATTCGCAGACACTGCTTACGCTTTTCTACTTCATTAATTCACATTGCTTCCCATCTCCTGCCCTTGTCACTTGACTTACTTGTAAGACCCCTTTCTACTCTGCTTTCCAACTGTGTCTGAAGGTAGATCTCAAAGTGGGACTCTAGAAATTCCACCTTAGAAAGAATGCATGGCTTTTGTCTCTCTGGGTCTGAGCTATCTCAGCGTAATTTACCCTCTTCTGTCCACTTAATCTATAAGTTTCAGGATTTTCTGTTTTGCCACAGCTGAGTTGTATTGCATTATAAATCTGTACCATGTTTTTCTTACCTATTAATCTATGGATGAATGTTTTCCTGGCTTACCTAGTATAGCATGACATGTAAGGGTTTCTGAGGCACCAACCAATTAACTTAAATGTCTCCCATTCACCTAGCTTCCATAAATATTCTTCTATAGATTCCCTAGCTCCTGGCACTGACAAGTTAGCAAGCCCAGATCATCAGGCCCTGGTCCACACTGCCATTCAACCAACTTACAACAAATGTACAATTCCCTGCACAGTACTAGGAGCTGAAAAATTCAAAACAACACAGTTCTTCCAAAATGTATGAAGGCCATTAAAACCTCTCAGGAGATCAACCTGGAAGCACTTCTGGACATAGAATTCAAAAGAATGATTATAAATATATTCTTTTCCTTTTCCATGACTGCTGGAACCTTACATTTTAAAGCCATAGAGAGATTGTGTTTCTTCAAAAAGTAGACTCAGGCCCAGCGCTTTAAATCTTTTGGTGAATTGGTTGACAATAAAAATGAACATGAAGAGTCATAGAAAATACAAACAAGGATGTACAGATGATTGCTCTGAATAAAGCAATTCTGGA
This sequence comes from Micromys minutus, assembly GCF_963924665.1. Classification (NCBI taxonomy): domain Eukaryota; kingdom Metazoa; phylum Chordata; class Mammalia; order Rodentia; family Muridae; genus Micromys; species Micromys minutus. Next base: position 5,486,294 of record NC_137965.1, read on the forward strand.
AAATTCCAGTCACCCTAGTGTTGTGATTTGATTACAGACAGGCAGCAAGTGACTCTCTAACCTGCTGAAAGAAGTTAGCACCTACAAATTAAACAAAATAATCCCAAAATATTGATATGTTAATCCATTTTGTGAGAGAAAAATTTTAATAGTATATTGCATTTTTCTCACACTTAAATAGTGGGATTAATTTTAGTGACTATCCTTTATGATTCAGTTATTGTGACTTTTGTAAGTATAATCCCATTTCTAGCCAACAAAAGCAAATCTATCTCATACAAACATACCCCATTTTCCTGTCGTTTATTTTTCTTGACTTGTTGGAATTTAAGAAAATTAATCCAAATGCTACAAACACCATTGTCAATTTCATCTATTTACTTCCTGCTGTGTTTCCAGATTTTTGTCATGCCAAGTATAAGGTTTAATTATCCTCCGCTGTATAACTAATTGCATGGCAGCATAATTGATCTTAAAACTGAAGTTAAAAAGACACCTGTCTAAAATGCACAATATACTTTGTGATACACACCTAGTGGCAGACTACCCCTTGTTACATTCTTCTGAATTCTACTATTTTGTTTTCATATCATTACAACTATCTCTTCCTATTATTTATCTATTTGAATTCCCTCTTATGGTGAATTTCATGTTTTCTTTCTTATTATATAAATGGTTATTAGGTTTTTTTTCTTAATATCTACCAAACAAGCCACAAAAATCTGTATCTCTCTTACAAAATAACTCTGGGAACTTGGATGTGAACCTATGGCCTTGCGAAGGTTACCCTTCTGCTCCTGAGCTATGCTTCAGCTCCTAAACCATCTATAGTTTTCTCACTCTCTCCTTCCATTTTCTTCCCTGGCATGTACCATCACATTAGTGAATGTTGTGCACCCCATGTTGGTCCAGGGGCAGTTCTAATTCATCAAGCTTCTTATTCTCAACGTCTTTCTAGATTATTATTTGTTGTTGTTCTAGTTTGTTTCTGAGAGATTTTGTAGAGTATTTTAAGTTAGAACGTTTATCCCACTACTGAATAAAATTGTTGTGGTTGCACAACTGTGTAATTTTAATACCTGCTAGAGAAAAGGAGGGTGAGCTGAGAAATTGGAGGCCAGTATAAGCTATAAGGAAACAATTTTAGAGCTATTGAAGCCTGTCATAGTGTCCAGGGAGGCTGAAACAGTAAAATCTTCAAGTTTGAGGCCATCCTGAACTATAGTAAATGCAAACCAATTGGTCTGCCCAATAAGACCTTGTCTCAAAATATCAACAGGACTAAGAAGATGTTCTAGTTCCTAAAATTCATGCTGTTCAAGCATAAGGACTGGCATTTAAACCCTTGGGGACTCATGTATAAAACTGGGTGTGGTGGCACGGCTCAGTAATTGTGCCACATCCATACCCTCAGATGAATGACAAGAGCCATAACCAAGCTGTTGGAACTTCTGTTCATCTAGACATTGAAGTTTCTCCCTCCATACAATCTAATCTCCCACTGTTACTGATTCAGTCTGGCTCCTTTCGGCTTCTGGCTGAATTGCTCTGCCTTGCCTCATACAAATTTGGCATTATACTCTAATCTCCTGGCTCCTTCTAATTCTCTGCCTTGTTATGTCTTCATCTGTGCCTAGTTTGTTCTCTCTGCAACCTATCCCTGTTGAACTGTCCCAGTAAAACTACCATACATACATATCCACAATACAACACAATGTACCACCACCTTTTCCCCCCCAGGGTGTGTCTGAATTCTGGCTGGATCATATCTTTGAATGGATATAATCTCTTGACAAAGTAGCCATGTTGCTATATAAAAACATGTGCAACTACTACTAGTCCTGAGAAGGCAAAACCAGTAAGGTCTCTGGGCTTAATGGCATTAAAAAGTAATATGAAGATGCAATCGTGGTATATACTTAAAATTGTTTCCTTACCTGCACCTAAAGGGCTTTTTTTTAAAATACAAAATGTTGATTCCCCCTGCTCCCCTGTGCGCATTTGTGTGTATGTGTGTGTGTTTGCACGCAGAGCTATTATTAAACCCCTGCCATTGCATTTCCTAGAGAAGTACTATGTGATTGACCTACTCCTGCATCCACTTCTTAATATTATTTTAATCCCAGGTCTTGCTAATGCTTACCTTAACAGAGTTAAGGGATTGGTAGAGACTTGTTTCCCTGGATTACACCTAGTTCATAGAAAAGGAATACCAGTGTGAAAACTCTTGATTGATGATATGCCTGAGTGCCACAAAGAATTGGTGTTTTGGGACTGCAGGGCATTGTGGCAGAAATGAGGTATCAAGGGTTGTGATTCTACAGAAGACTAGGAAGCTTGGTGTTCCTACAGAACATGGCCCAGGTCTTAAAAGAATGTGCCATGCCAAAAAGAGGGATGGAGGGAGGATAGGTGTGGAGTCATGGCAACATCAGAGTGAGGGCAACTGATGAAAGGCGAGGTAACAGTGTTAGCAGTATTACAGGAGAGGCTGCAAGTGGCAAGTATGAGTTAGATTTGTAGGGTGCACATAGCCAGCAATCTTTAAAGCAACCAGGTTGGATGACATTAATAGGTTGGTGCACATAGGCAAAGGTCTGAAGCAAAAGGCAAAATAAAAAGTTAGTGTCATTTATGAGGGGTGATGTCCAGGAGGTAAGGAGCTTGAAGTAGTATTTGATTACTACTCCTCCTTTTCTGATATCTAGAGGTTGGGCAATTGATACATTTTTTTTTTCTGGATGTGGCCAGTTCTCACTGTGTACCTGGCTGAGTTTTTATTGTAAAGCTTACCAACATCTCCTGTCCCTCACCAGAGATTTCATGGGTCTTGTATATAGAAGAAGAGACTCTTGCATTAATGAATGAAGTGTTTGATCTGTGATTCTAGCACATGGATCTGGGATCGATATGCATAGACCCCCAGATTCATTTGACTATATTTTACAATCATCTTTTGTCTGGTTAAAAAGCAAGCAAGCAAAAAGATTATAATATTTATACAAGATAACAGACACAGGGATGACAGCAACTTAGATGAGTTTTTGGCATCAGGTTATGGAATGGTTTCCTGACCCTATTTAGGAAGTCTGTTATCTGTGGGGGTTTCTTTTTCTTTTTCTCCTCTCTTTGTATTAGATACTCTGTATTTACATTTGAGATGTTATCCCTTTACTGTGCCCCATCCCCCCTCTCCCTCCAGTTGCCTTCACAATGATGCACTCCCTTTTGATCTCCCTCTCCAACCCATTGCCTTGGCATTCCCCTAGATTACAAAAAAAAAAAAAAAAAAAAAAAAAAAAAAAAAAAAAAAAAAAAAAAAAAGCCCTCTCTGGAACAAAAGTCTCTTCTCACATGGATGCCAGACACTGCCATCTTCAGCTACATATGCAACTGGATCAATAGGTCTCTCAAAGTGCAAACAAAGGTTGGCAGTTTACTCCATGGAGTTTTGGAGAGTTTGGTTGGTTGATAATGTTATCTTCTCATGAGGTTGCAACCCCTTTAAGCTCCTTAGGTCCTTTCTTTAACAACCTAATTGAAATTCCTGCATTCAGATTGATGGTTAGCTGGAAGAATGTTCAACTGTATCTATATGACTCTAACATAGTCCCTTAGGGGCATCTCTATCTGGTTCCTGCCAGTAAGTACTTTTTGGGATCAGCTATAGTACTTGGATTTGGTGACTGCATATGTGGTAGATCCCAAGGTGAGGTGGCTTCTAAGTGATCTTTTCTTCAATCCCTGATCCTCTATTTGACTTTGTATTTCCTCCCATGAGAGTTTTGTTCTCTTTTCTAAGAAGGACTGGGGAATCCCCAAATTGGCCTTCCTTCTTTTTGAGCTTCATATCTGTGAATTGTTTCTTGGGTATTGGCTATTCAGAGCATTCAGGGACTAGTATCTGCTTATCAGTGAGTGCATACCATGTGTTCTTTTGTGACTGGGTTACCTCACTCAGGATGATAGTCTCTAGTTCCATCCATTTGCCTAGGAATTTCATGAAGTCATTGTTTCTAAAAGCTGAGTAGTACTCCATTGTGTAAATGTACCACACTTTCTGTATCCATTCATTTGTTGATGGACATCTGGGTTTCTTGAACCTCAAATCTCCAGAAGAAATGGCTACCCTGGATGGAAAGGAACAGCAGGAGGAGGATGAGAAGCTAATGTCTAATCCAGTGGGGTCAAGCACATCTGTCAGAGGGGAGTCTGATTTTATGAGATTGGGGACAAGATGGTTGGTCTTGACATCATCTACCTAAGAGAACATGGTCCTGTCAGGTTTGACCTGTATGAAGGATTTTTTGGTGGAGCAATGAAAGGTTTCAGATGAGAAAGTTAGACTAAATGAAAGAGCCCCTTGAGTTTAGCAGCAGTAGGGGTCACTAGAGTTACCTTAAAATAACCCTGCCATTTAGGAGAGAGGGGGTGAGGGCCAATGATCTGGAGGGGATGGAAGAACTTGGACATCAGTGTTGACAACAGTGGACAGGGGACTATGTGGAAGCAGTAGATGATGGTCAGCAAATTTCCAGGGGAGAGAGGGGAGGTGATGAAGTAATGGGGTAAGTAGATAGTCTGGGAGGAGAGAACATTTAAGTGAAAGACCGGGAGTTAAGACCAGGCATGTATATGAGAGTTCAAAGGTGAAATGAGAAGAGGTCACATGGGGAGAGCTCATACTCTGAAAAGAGCCATAGGTTTGAGTTTTACCCAATTGACATGGAGTTTCTGTGACAGCTTGACAAGAGTGGTTGTTTAAAGAACCGTTGGTTTTTTCTACCTTACCTGAAGATTGAGGGTGGTAGGAAATATGAAAAGGACAGTGGATGTCTAGGGCCTTATATAGAATTTGATAAATTAAGGAGGTAAAATCAATACCATTGTCTGACTGGAGGGAGGCTGAGACACCTAATCAGAAAATGATTACTCAGAGGAGGAGATGAAAAACCGAGCCCTTTTGTTCATTGTAGGAAATGCCTCTATCCATACCAATAAGGTGTCCACCAAGACCAAGAGGGACTTGGCACATTGAACAGTGGGCATGTGGATAAAGTCAAGTTGCCAGTCAGTTCTAGTGAGAGAACATTTAGCCTGATGGGTAGGAAAAGGGGTGCTATGGTATCTTGAGCTGGAGTCTGATATCTGACAGATTTTGCAAGAGGCAGTGATAAATTTTAAGAAACTTATGTTCCTTAGGAGTAGGCTGTAGGTGGGTGTATAAAAAATAAGACAATGCTTGTCTGTTTGGAAGGAAAAACTGATGAAGATGGAACATAGTTTGATGAGTGTCAGGGGGTGAAGGTGGAAATGTAGGTTGCAGTGTAAATATGTCCTGGGGAGGCCCTGAAGGGCTACAGCTCTAGCTGCCTCATTGACTTGATGGTTTCCCTTTGAGACAATGGAGTCATCCATCAGGTGGGATCTGACATGGACAATTCCTATAGCTGTGGGGAGATGGGAGGCTTCGCATGGCCACAATTTGGTTTTTATTAGTTACTGATGCTCCTTTAGTCATAAGTAGCCTGTGCTCCTTCAAGATAATGGGATAGGACAGGAAACTATGGAAAGCATATTTGGAATCTGTGTAGATGTTAAGGGATTGTCTCTGTGCCAGGTGAAAGGCACAGGTAAGGGCTATTGGTTCTGCCTGTTGGTTGGTGGTATGAACAGGAAGGGCCTGTGCCTGCACCACCTCTATGTCTGACACTATGGCATGGCTAGCTCTCCTGACTCCTTCATGTAGAATGGAGCTTCCATCTGTATACCAGGTGTAGATGGCCTGAGGCAATGCACCTTCCTCTGTGTGTGTGTGTGTGTGTGTGTGTGTGTGTGTGTGTGTGTGTGTGTGTGTCTGTGTGTGAGGGATGAGGTAATAGGTCTTCTAAAGTTTCAGAGCAGGAGTGAGATAGGGAGAGCTTAATATTTGGTAGAGGAAGAAGACAAAATATTAAGAGGCAGGCAAACAAGGAGCTCGGCAGCTGCTGAGGTATGAACACAAGGTTGCCATCCCTTGATGGTTAGATCTTGGTTTGTTGGTTTGTTTGTTGCTGTCAGGTGTGCTACAGGTACAAAGCAGTGTCACATTTGATGACCTAGGACTCCAAGGACAAATCCCTTTTTTTCAGTACTTAGAGGGAAAAAGGATGAGTCAGGTCAGGTGTGAGGCTGTGGCCTTAAGAAGAGCCTTTTGAAGCCTTTGAAAGAGCTTGGTAACCCATTTAAGAAGAGGTTCCTGAGTGGAGCCTAACACTGCTACATATAAGGGACAAGAAACCCAGGAATGTAAAAAACTAGCTATTCCTAGGAATGGTAAAATTACTTTCTTTGTATAAGGGACAGTTAGAGACTGAATCATATTTTTTCTATAGAAGATAATAGCCTTGTGTGTTTAGTCACCTATAGAAGGGACAGTTAGAGACTGAATCATATTTTTTCTATAGAAGATAATAGCCTTGTGTGTTTATTCACCTATAGAAGGGACAGTTAGAGACTGAATCATATTTTTTCTATAGAAGATAATAAGCCTTTCATGTTTAGTCACCTATAGAAGGGGCAGTTAGAGACTGAATCATATTTTTTCTATAGAAGATAATAGCCTTTTCTGTTTAGTCCCAAATAGCTGATGTGAGGAGTGGACAGTTGAAGATTAGAAGGTGAGAACCTATAGCCTTGACTAGAAAGGAAATTTAGAAAAGTAGAGATGTCAGCTTGGTTAAATTTTGGAGAATGAGTACAGAGAAGGATATTGTGTACGTAATGCAGAAATCTCTCTTAGATGTAGGGAGAAACAGAGAAAGTAAGGTCCTGGCCAAATAGTTTTGGGCTGTCCTGGAACTGCTGAGGTAGAACACTTCAGATAAGTTTGGTAGAGAAGTGGGTGTCAGGATCTGTCCAGGAAATGGCAAATATGCTCTGTGATTGAGTATCTAAAGGAATAAAGAAAAATGCATCCTTGAGATCTAGCACTGAAAAATGGGAAGTTCCTTAGGAGACAGTGGGAAAAGTGTTTAAGAGTTAGCCATGACTGGGCAAGTATCTTTATCTGTGACAGTAAGGCTCTGTCTGGCAGAGCCTCTGAGGAGGCATCCATATCAGACTTTTGGCAGCAAGCACTACTAGGCATCAGCAATAGTGACTGGGTTTGGTGTCTGTATATGGGACAGATCCCCAGGTGGTACAGTCTCTGGAGGAATTTTCCTTCAGTCTCTGCTCCACTCATTTTTCCTGTATTTTCTTTAGATGGGAGCAATTCTGGGTTAAAATTTTGAGATGGGTGTGTGGCCCCATCCCCCAACCAGGGGCCTTGCCTAACCTCTGGATATGGTCTCTTCAGGTTCTTCCTCCCCTTTGTTGGGCATTTCAGCTGATCTCTTCCCTGCTGGGTCCTAGAAGCCTCCTGCTTTCCTGGCATCTGGGACTTGCTTATGGCTACCCCCAGTTCCCCCTCACCCATTGCTACACATCATTGTTAAAATTCTTGATCCTCTATATATTATCCCTGTCTCCTTTCAAACCTGATTCTGCCACCGTTTCCCCCTCCCCCCTCTTCTCTTCTATTGTGAGTATTTTGTTCCCATTTCTAAGGACTGAAGCATCCACATTTTGTTCTTCCTTCTCCTTGAGCTTCATTTGATCTGTGAGTGGTATCTTGGGACACCTGTTCTACTGTTTATAGCAGCCTTATTTAAAATAGCCAGAAGCTAGAAAGAACCCAGATATCCTTCGACAGTGGAATGGAATGGATACAGAAAATGTGGTACATTTACACAATGGAGTGCTACTCAGCTATTAGAAATAATGACTTAAACTAGTAATAATTCAAGAGCTAAAAAGATAGCCTTGTGGCAATTTTTGGTAGTTAAAAATCATTATGTTTAATCTTTACATATCAAAAACTTTGACTATTTCCATGTTAGATTTTATTTTACATATACTTTATGATCTTTGTAAATAGTAAAATTTCAATGCATATTATCAAACTTTTAAAAAAATCAAGTACTGTGAAAAATATATTTATATATATTTATACTAAAATGCTTTTAATAATCTATATATGTGACTTTGTTTTTTAAATAAAGTTGTGTAAGAATAATGACTTCATGCAATTCTTAGGTAAATGAATGGAAATAGAAAATATCCTCCTGAGTGAGGTAACTGAGACAGAAAAAAATACACATGGTATACATTTTACACTCAAAGTAACTTTACAGTTAAGAAAACACCCAGAAGTAGACCTGTTTGAAAATATAACAAAATTAAAATGTTATAACTTTATCTAAGTGGAAATTTTTTCTCTTTAATGAAAACTAAAATCCACCTATCACTATTTATGTTTTCACTACAAAGGTACATAAATCATACCTGAACTCAATCAAAACCTTTCTACAGTTTTGCCTGTGGGATTCTATAAGCAAGTAGTTATTAATATTTTGGCTCCATTGTCAAGTTAAATTACATAGCTGAGTTATTCATCTTATATGTTGTATTTGGGTATGCGTGTATGTGTCTTTCTCTCTGTGTGAGTGCGCGTGCGCACGTGTGTGTGTGTGTGTGTGTGTGTGTGTGTGTGTGTGTGTGTGTGCGTGATAGATTGCAGTTAAATAAAACTCAGAAAGTATTTTATGAAACAGATTTTACAGTAAGGATAAAATAAAAGAGAAAATTTCCCAATCATTTCATAAACTATAATATTTAATTGTTTTCTTGAAGAATTTTGTTATCTGTATGCTGACTGAGTTTCTTTTACTCTAACCCTATAAAATTTGTTATTCAAGGATAACCTTCAGTGGACTTTGATCCTTTATTATTTGATATCAATCAACCAAGTGAGGAATCAGGTAGCAGCAGCAAGAGATATTGCCCTGTAGGCTTACAACTCTCTTGAAAACCTCAGGTGCTAGAGTTCTTAGTAGCTTAGGTATATACATCTATATATATATATATATATATATATTTGTGTGTGTGTGTGTGTGTGTGTGTGTGTGTGTGTGTGTGTGTATGTGTGTGTGTGTGAGTGTGTCAGAGCTCATTTGTAGGATAAAGAAATGGCATACTAAAGCCCTTGTCTGTAGCCAATATATTGCTTTCAGGTCAAATATGCCTGAGAATCTCGGCACTAATGAAGGCCCTGAGTATTTTATTGGGCTTTTTCTGGTTTTCTGTATTTCTTCCACCTCATCTTTAAGTCTTTTCTTATCTTCAAGTCCTTCTCTTTTACAACTCTGATAAATCTATAAACCATATAACTTTCCTCTGATGCTGAAGTCTTTGCTATTGCCGCCAGTGTTATTAAGTGTCTCTCAACAGGGGAAAGACCTTAGTATCATTGAATTCTGTTTTATATCATCAGAGAAGCATTTGTCCATAACCACAGTAAACTCAGTAATCATTAATAAAGAATCACTATTGTCTTACTCAGAGTTTCTATTCCTACACAAAACATCCTGACCAAGATGCAAATTGGGGAGAAAAGGGTTTATTCAGCTTACACTTCCACATTGCTGCTCATCACCAAAGGAAGTCAGGACTGGAACCCAAGCAGGTCAGGAAGCAGGAGCTGATGCAGAGGCCATGGAGGGATGTCACTTACTGGCTTGCTTCCTCTGGCTTGCTCAGCCTGCTTTCTTATAGAACCCAGGTCTACCAGCCCAGTGATGGTTCCACCCACAATGGTCTGGCCCCTCCCCCCTTGATCACTAGCTGAGAAAATGTCTTACAGCTGGATCTCATGGAGGCATTTCCTCAACTGAGGCTCCTTTCTCTGTGATAACTCCAGCTGTGTCAAGTTGACACAATACCAGCCAGTACAGTTGTATTAACATAATCAGGTTTTTATGGATTTGTTTGTTTGCTTTCTTGCTTGCTTTTATGATGCAAGTATTCATTATGTGCTGTTGACATAACAGGTTTTCAAAATGGCCAAACTCACTCTCTTCCTGTCTCGGCTCTTGGGTGCAAGGATTGCCAGCATGTTCTTCCTTTCCTATGTTTAGTGTTATCTTGCAACAACTACAGAATTCCATTTTCTGGGAAATGCCCCTGCTCTGACCTCATAAAAATAGGTACAGAGTGACTATAAAATTTATTCAGACCAGTCTTGGCTGTGACAACATTCTTAGGAGGCAGAGCAAGTGAGGTCTGGAATTATTATCTGAAATATAGAGTTCCTATCTGACTTCAACTCTCAATAAATATTTTAGAAATTGGAGAATTACAGACTTTTAAAATCAATCTGGACATCAACTTGGCAGTTTCATATAACACTAAAAATTATTTGTACCTGAAGCCCCAGCTATATAGCCTCTGGGAATATCACCAAAAGATATTCCAATGTACCCCAAGGACACATGCTATGTTTGCTATGTTCACAGCAGGTTGTTTTTGATTTTTGTTTGTTTGAATTTTGGAAAATAGAAACCAGAAACAACCCAGATGTCCCTCAAGTGAAGAATGGATACAGAATGTACGAAACATCCATTCACAAAATGGAATGCTATGCAGCCATCAAAAACAAGGACATCGCTAATTTTGCAGGCAAATGGATGGAACTAGAAAATATCATCCTGAGTAAGGTAACCCACCCAAAAGAACATGCATGGTATGTGGTAAGAGATAAGTAGATAGTACCCATAATGTACACATGATACACTCCACAGACCCAAAGCAGCTAAACAAGAAGGAAGGCCTAAGCAAAGGTACTTAAATCTCACTTAGAAGGGGAGAATAAAATAGTCATAGGAGACAAAGGGAGGGAGGAAAGTGGGAGGGAAGGAGTATGGAGAAGAGAATCAGGGTGTCTAGACCAGGTGTGGGAATAGAGAGAGAGAGAGAAAGAGAGAGAGAGAGAGAGAGGGAGAGAGAGAGAGAGAGAGAGAGAGAGAGAGAGAGAGAGAGAGAGAGAGAGAGAGTTAATTTGCAGCCACCAAAGGCTAGAGGGAATCTCTAAGAAGTTCTACGATAGAGGAGGTTCTCAGGCGTCAATGATGTGACCTTAGCCAAGATGCCTAATGGTGGGGACATAGAACTTGAATAGGCTACCTCCTGTAGCCAGGACAGAACCACAATGGAAGGATTTAAAAAAAAAAAAAAATCTACCGAAAAAAACCCTTTTACCTCAAACTTGTTCTGTTAAAAAAAAAAAAAAAAAAAAAATGCAGGGACAAAGATGTAGCAGAGACTGAAGGAATGGCCAGCCAATAATAGACCCAACGTGAGACCCATCCCATGGCAAAGCTCCAAACCCTGACACTACTGATAATATTATGTTATGCTTGCAGACAGAAGCCTAATAAAAGTGACCTCTGAGAAGCTCTAAGCAGCAGGTGAATGAAGTAGATACAGATAGCCACAGTCACATTCGATGGAGGCCAGGGACTATGATGGATGGATTAAGAGAATGACTGAAAGCCCTGAAAACTAGAGGAACTCCATAGGAAGACTGAGTCAACTAACCAAGACTCCTGGGAGCTCTCAGAGAAAAAGCCACCAACCAAGAGCATACACAGGCTAGAGCTAGGCCCCCAGCACATATGTAATACATGTGTGCTCGGTTTTCATGTGTGTCACCCACATGAATAGGAACATTAGAGGCTGTTCCTAAAGCTCTGGCCTGACTGTGGAACCCCTTCCCCAACAGGGCTGGCTTGTCTGACCACAGTGAGACAGAATACACTTAATCCTGAAGAGACCACCCTCTCAGAAGAAAAAAGGAGGGGAGAAGGAGACCAGGAGGGGAGCAGCATTTGAGATGTAAATAAATGAATAAATTATGAAAATTTTAAAAATTGCTTCTAAAGAAATACCAATGACAATGACAACTTCACATCAGTGAAGTGAAATCCTGGGAGGCACCAAAAAGGAAGAAAAAGAGTGAGACTGGATTTTTTTTCTTTTAACTACAGTACAGAATAGAAATATGAAGTGTATTAGATAAAGAAGAAAACTCTCAAGAAGAGTAGGTTTGTGAGCTGGGAAAAGAGACACTAATGCACCTGGCTATTGGTATAGTTATGATAGGATTTTCAATGATGTCTCCAATCCCACGTGTGTTTTTTCAGCTTCATTTCATGCACGTCCTCCCTTAGATGATGCTGTGGTAGGAAGGGCCCCAATCTTCCTCTGAAAATTGGTTTGTTCTAGATGGTAATACTGATGAAGCATTTTCAGTTTGTACTTTGCTGACTTATCATCACTCTATGCCTCCCGTTCTGTTGGCAGGGGATTCAAAACAGCAAGTGATCCTACAGTTGCCATTTGGGAAGTGCCAGGATTGACATATCGCTTGTTCAAGGTTGTCAGAGTACCAAAGCGATAGTTCAAAAGTTGCCAGTTTGGGAGCCTCAGCTCTCAATGTCACTGCTTTTTTATTAGACAGTCTGCTTCGTTGGGAGTCATTACAGGAATTAAGAAGATATCATTAAAACTAACAGTGCTTTACCAATGCTGCATGGGCTGCTTAGCACCCAGTTTAACTTGGATCCCTCTGGTCTCTCATGGTTCGGGAGGAGTCCATGAAAACCTTCAAGTTTTTCTTTGATGGAGAAGATTTAGAACTATTTCAGAAATATGATGATGAGGAAGAAGAGGGTGATGGTGATGATGATGATGATAATGATGATGATGGTAATAGAGGAAAATAGTGTCTTGAAATAATGTCCTTGTGAGGTGTTTTATCACTTATAAATTATATATCCTAACCCATTTAACACCCCATTTAACTATGGGACATAATCTTGATATGATTTAGTTTCCTAAAACCCATGAGGATCTTAATCTTCAAGCAATTGAGGCTTAACTCATGAAAAGATTTCAGGTTTTTTCCAATTGTAGTCAGACTTCCTTTCAAATGCCCCCTTCAGCTTTTCTACTGACCTCTCCCAGCAATTAGGATGACCCAGGGAAGCAGGCTTCAATAAGTCCTTATTGGCTTTTATCCTGTACTTTGTAATGGTTGTCTTTTAAACTGTTTAAGCAATATTGAGATTTTTCTGAAACATTAGCCTTGAGATTTTTAGAGTGAAGAAAATGTATTTGAACTTTCAAGTAGTACTTCTTTATACCCACAAAAGAATGAAAATGGACAGGAACAGTCAGCAAAGAGTTTATATTATAGCTCGTAAAACCTAAGTGTCCTTAATAGACAAATGCAGTCACAAAGTAAGAAGGTATTTTTCAAGTGTATACAGTCATTAAACACATCAAACTATTTATAGTGGTGTGATTAGCGATACGTATTTCAATGTTAAACTTTAAATGTGTCCTCAGCTTAATAAATGATGCTACAATGTGTGACTAAATGACTGAGCTAAAATGATGTGATGTTTTGTTATTCGTTTTATTGATCATTCTCTTCGTCTCATTGATGCAGCTCCTTTGTGCATCTTCTTTCTCCCTAAGGGTCATGATCATCATCTATGATGCCATAAGGATCAGACATGATGTTGCACAATGGGAAATACAATGCTATCCAATTTAATAAGCATTAGCATGACGTATAACACATGTATATTATGGAATTATACTTAAAACACACAGAACTCAGAAATGTTCTTTGCACTCACTCTGACAAAGAAAACTAGGAAAATTGTAAAAAAAAAATTCAAAACTGTATCCACAGAAATATCGTAGTAATATATTAGACTGTTTAACTATCATGTGATTAAGGGAGGCATGACTGCCAAAGACACCAAAATTATTTAGTAAGTTAGATAAGATATTCACAGTTATCTCTTGACATGTCTTGCCTTGGGTGTCTGTAGAATTTTTCTACTCGATTAGACAATGGAAATCAAGCCTTTAAAATTGGCAGCGTATTCTGCACACTCTTAAAAAAATAAAAAATAAAACAACATTAAAAAGTAAGCAAACCACAAGCCCTTATATCTACAATGGTATATTTCCTGCAAGATATGCTAGGGCAATGGTAGCATACATACCTTGTGATAGAAACCAAGAAATGACAGATTAGACTTAAAGTATCCTCCAGAAGATGCAACCCATAGCATACACTCCTTATATGACCAAGACCTACGACTAGATAGCCTAGATATCTATAACAAACTAAATAATTCTTGTCTTAAAAATGGAAAGAATAAGAATATATATATATACTGATGGAATGATTTTTAAATATAGTCTACAACCTTCATTAGTCAGTGTCCCATTCATGTATAGAGACCCACAGCCAGACAATAAACAGAGAGGGACAGAGCTTGAAACACTCAGTCTTAAATGAAATGTCTCCATCAGTTTCACTCCTCAGAGCTCAGGGAACCATGTGGAAAAGGAATATGAAAGAGTGTAAGAACCAGAAGAAATTTAGAACACCAAGAAAACAAATACCTCTGAATCAACATGAGCAATGCTCATATGAATGCACAGAGCATATGCAAGCCCTGGTCTGTACCAAGACCTCTGTTTATAAATAATGGCTTTATGTTTAGCATTTATATTGAATTCCTGAGTGCATAAACCAGTGAGTCTCTGAATACCATGTCCTCTTTAGTGCTTTTTTTCGTATGTTGTTTTGTCTTGTAAATCTTCAATAGAATAGTTCTCGTTTTACCTTACATGTTATTTACAAGTAAATATTAAATATTATATTTTTATCTTATATTGTTGTGTGTTAAATAAGTGAACACATAAGTGTCTGATTAAATGAACACCTAGCCACTAGTTAGGAGAAGGTACAACTGTTTTATCCAGTAGGGTAAAACTGGACAGATTGACCCCATCAGAACCAGCCTCAGGTTCAGGTGTAGTTGACCAACATATAAATGGAATCGACAGCTTTTGGTGTGTTTTTATTTGCCTACAGTTTGGCGTTTATCTTTCTTTTTTAGTGTGTTTTTATTTTGTTTTCTTAGTTTTTGTTGTTGTATTAGATCTTTGTTTCATTTTTGGGAAAGAATTTGAAGTTAGGAGGAGAAGGCAGAGACAATTTGAATGAACTTTGGGCTGGAGAAAGCGTTTTCAAGGATGTTAACGTTTCAGCTCCTTTAGATGAAAGCTTTCTCATGTGCTCTTCAATGAGACAGCTCTCTGAAATAATCTTAGCATGTGAACCTACTTCTGTTCAGGGTAAGCTTGTAAGTATACATGTTATTTGAGGTGAACAAGGGATTATATATGGACTTTGGAGAGTGGGAAAGTTTTCGGGATAAATGAAACTCATTAGGTAGAGTTTAAAAGGTCTGTGGATGTCTTATTTATATGGAGAGGAATTCCAGGAATCCCAGATATTTGCTGGGTCCATTCTTATAGGGAAAAGAGGAAGTTTATAGGTCTGCCAAGAATTACTCAACCTTCCCTCTCCCCCCATAGAAGTTGTAGGGAGTTGGGATCCACAGCCAAGTTTCAAGAAGGAGAAGCCCTGCTGGGAAAGGAAGTTCTCCATTTGTTGAGAAGTTCAGAGGTGCTATCAGGTCATGGTGGACTGCAATGTTAATTTGCAAGGTCCCCTCCCCCCCAATAGACTTAGATGGTGAAATAATTAAAACAGCTCATTGTTCTTACTTTCAAAGCAAAGGTGAAATTTATGCATATGCACACTAAAAGATATGTACATTTTGCTATAAATGCTCATAAGATCAACATGAGACAAACTGGGTCCTTCCAGAAGAGAAATAACCACAAACGAACAAACATTATTTTCAACGTACATTTTAGAAACTGAAAATACAAACTGTTGTAGATAATAACACATGTGACACCTGAGTATAATGTTAAGTGAAAGATTCTAATCAGCAATATACAGCAGCATTCTTATGTAGCAGTAAACACTGACCAAGGTCAAAGGTTCCAAGCATTATGCTACAATACTCTCTGCTACTCTCTGCCCCAGCAGTGGCAGCCTTCCCGAGGCTCTCTGTTGCTGATTCTGTTTACATTCCCAGCAACTCTGTAAAAATCAGAACTCTTATAATAAGAAGACTTATAATTTATAAATCAGGTTTATATCAGTAAACTCTCACTTCAGAAAATGCCCACACAATAATCTCAGAGCCAATTGATATTGATATGAATTGACCACCTAAAGAAGACAAATTGTCCTACAATTATCCATCCCTTATAAGATATTCATAGCTACCTGTGGCTATTTAAAGCAACATGGGATGGGTCATCCTTCTTCTGCTCCAGCTTTCTCTCCCTCTCCTCCTATTTCTCCCACCTTTCAAAAAGTTTTAGCCCGCCTTTCTTTTTCACTGCCCAATCATAGACCTTGCCTTATCTTGTACCTGTTCTCACCTGCGTATAGACATCATCCCACATTCTTATAAAATGAAACATCTGGAATTTCACATTTCAAAACTCATTACTTATGAGGTAATAAGTAATTTCATCTACTGATATATATATATATATATATATATATATATATATATAGAGAGAGAGAGAGAGAGAGAGAGAGAGAGAGAGAGAGACACATACATATATATTGCTATGTTATTTACTGAATGACTTAGTTGTATATTCTTCTACACATATATGATTTTGTTTAGATCTCCTGTTTCTTTTAATCCATTATCATTGCTATTAATCTGATTCTGCTTTTTAAGTATTTTGTAAAATGTCTCAGTGTTCTGCTGCATGGTCTCTAGAGGAATTTGTGTCTTCTTAATGCTTTGCTAGTGGATTGAGTACAGATAAGGGATTTGCTTCATAGCTACACTGAGAAAGAGACAGTAGAAAACATGAATAATTAATTGACAGCTACCCTCTCTATATTTTCTCCTACTTATTCTGCATGAACTTTCAGACTTGATAATGTCACTAGTGGTTTTATGAACAAGCAGGATACCTTAAGTAAAAATTAGCCTATTTGTTGAACGTGTCTCATTTTCAGTAACAAAGATTTCTTGCTAGTTTAATTTCTTATTTGAAGAAAGCCTTGAAATATTTAACACATTAGAAGTCACTTGGGAAGTTTTGCATTTAAAAATATGACTTGTTAAAATCATAAATTATAAATTATGTATGAAGTTATATAAAAGTATTTAAATATAATTATGTAAATAATTGAGGAGATGAAGAATGTTAGATAGCTAACAGCATATTGCAAGCACGTTTATTCTAGATTTCATATTTGAAATGAAAACAGTTTCTTTTACTATTTCTTTTATTTATTTACATTTAAAATGCCCCCCTTCCAGGTCTCCCCTCCATGAACCCCCCACTTCATTCCTCCTCCATTCATCTCTAAGAGAACACTCCCTCACTCAGTTACCCACTCCAAACTCACCCCTCTAGCATCCATCCAAAGACTGCCTCACCTGGGATCCACCGCATATGCAGCCACCAAACTCAAGCACTATTGCTGATACGAAGAAGTGCTTTCTGGTGGGAACCAGACAGAGATGTCTCCTGAGAGGCTCTGCCACAGCCATACTGATACAGACGAGGATGCTTGCAGCTAACCATCAGACTGAACACAGGGACCCCAATGAAGGAGAAAGAAAGGGTCTGCAACCTCATGGGAAAAACAAAATGATCAACTAACCAAACCCATCACAGCTCCTAGGGACTAAAACACCAACCAATTAGTTTGCATGGAGAGACTCATGACCTCAGGTACATATGCAGCAGAGGATAACATTTTCTGACATCAATGGCAGGAAGGGCCTTTGGTCCAGTTAAGGCATGTTTTACCAGTGTAGGGGAATGCCAAGGCATTGAAGTGGGGAGGGTGATTGGGAGAGGGGGCACCTTCATGGAAACAAGTAGAGAGGGAGGGGGAAACTGAATGGGAGGGATAACAATTGAAATGTAAATACAGAGAATATCCAATAAAATAATTTTTTAAAACATTCTGCAGTTGAGAAATTTTGGTTTACCTTTTTAATTGGGTTATTTGGTTTTCTGGACCTCATGAGTTCTTAGGATATATTGGATATAAATCCTCTATAGGATGTGCGATCTTACTGACCGTGTCTTTTACCTTAAAGCTTTTGAGTTTTATGAGGTCCCATTTGTCAATTGTTTCTCTTAAAGACTAAACCATCAGTGTTCTGTTCAAAATTATATTCAAGCATTGATTTTCTTTTCCAGTTATCCACATATTGTTCTTTAGAAAATAAGAAAGATACAGGGTTTACATATTTTTACTTTTGAGAATATTTTAATAGTTGTTTGTGTCATGATTGTTTTGCTTTTGGTACTTTGTCCCGCGCAACCGTCTCGCCTGCAAGAACGACGCGGCACACAAAATAGAATCCTTCTGCGGTAAACTTTATTAATCTGGAAAAACCGGTACTTGCTTCACGTAACGAAAAAGACGGAGAAAACCAAGAGATCCAAGGAGACGAACAGGACGAACAAGCTCCACGAGACGGCCGAAAAACCAACGGGAGAAAGAGAGGAAGAAGAGAGGAAGAGAGAGGAAGAAGAGAGAGGAAGAGAGGCAGAAGAGAGAGGAGCTATCCAGCCCTTCCCCTATAAAGGGATCAGTCCTTGCCTTGGACGCGGAGCCCCCTGATTGGTTGAAACTCACCAGGCCCTATGACGCCACGGGAAGAGGCGGAACTCATGAAGCGGAAGTTACCCAGCCTGTGCGCACATGGCTTGTTTACTGCTAACTCCAGCCAGATATCAGCGCCATCTTGTAATGGCGAATGCGTGGGAATGTGTGGGCGGCGCCCCACAGCCGGATATCAGCGCCACCTTGTAATGACGGAAGCGTGGGAATGTGTGGGCGGCGCCCCACAGTACTTCATTTTTTTACTTTTTATAATTGAATATTATATGTATTTAGCTTTCAAATGTTGTCCCCTTTCCTGGTTCCCTCCTCTCCCTCACGCCTCACCTTGGTTTTATGAGAATGCTTCCCTACCGTAACCTATACCTAACTCACCTTTCTGTCATTCCCCTACATTGGGGAATTGAGCCTTCACAGAACAAAGACATTTTACTGCTATTGATGCCAGATAATGCCATTTTTTGCTAAATATGTGGCTGGAACCATTGGTCCCTCTGTTTGTACTCTTTGGTTGGTGGTTTAGTCCCTGGGAGCTCTGGAGGTTCCCTTGGTTGATATTGTTGTTTTTCTGCTATGAATGTACCCTTGTTATGAGTTGAAGCATCTTTTTGGAATATGATCAGGAGTGTTATAGCTGTGTCCTCAGGGAGTATCTCCACCAATTCCATGCAGTTTTATCACTGTTGCTATGCGATACTGCTTGAGATCACAGATGATGTTTTCCCCAGAACTTCTTTTATTGTTGAGAAGTATTTTGAATCTTAGGATTGATTCTACCCCCCAATAGTCATTCTATCTCCCAAGTTCTCAAGAGGTAACAAATAGCAAAAGATGAATAAACTAAGATGAAATAAATCAAGCAGGACAAGAGGTTGTAATAGAAATGAGGTGAGAAGTCATAAGAAAATATGGAGCCAGTTAGGGATGAAAGAATCAATCCATAGTGTAGAAATGAAAAGTTTAAATTGTGAAAATGAAGTTATTTTAGATAAGATTTTGAAGGCAGGCATTCTGATTAAAAGGTAAATAATTCAAGTAGGTCTTCTGAAATAAATGTGAACTTGAAATTAGAGTTCTCTGGGTTCATTAATTTATCATGTTATAATAGTTGTATAAATTTTATTCATCACTAATGGAAAAGAACAAAGTGAAAAGAAATAATATTTTTCTATTCTGTTTTTTTAAATTTTCAAGAATTGACAGTTTTTCATTGATAACTTGAGATAATTTAATGTCTGAATGTAAGTACTGGGGACAAGCAAGATGCTTTAGCACTAAAGATTACTTGCTGCTCTTGCAGAGGGTCTGAATTTGATTCCTAGCACTTAGGTAGGGCAGCTCACAATTCCTGGGAATTGCACATTCCCTTCTAGTTGCAACCATGCAACTCTATACACATGCAAAAAAGGCCCTCACAGAAATAAATAAAGAAAAAAAAATAAACTAAAAATTTTTCTAGAATTTAACAAAAGGTTGAAAAGCAAAACAAAAAGCTTAAACCAAATACTAGAAAATGTTTAAAAAATCTGTGAAAAATTAGAAAAAGAAAAACAGGGACAGCTGGAAGTTGGGGGCACGGGAAGCCAGCTGGAAAATTAGAGTACAATGAAAGATTACTCAATTGAACATAATAATATTAATGATCATATTTTGTGTGTATAAGCTAGAAATTGTAATAAAGTGCAGAGATTGTAAGCCAGGTTAAACCCAGTGTAGCACTGTATAGCTACGTGGTAAAGTTATGTCCTGTTCTCCTTCCTGCTCTATGTTCCTATCAATAACTCTCAGCGTCAAAATATATTACAACTGCCTTGGCCATATAGTTAGGCTCTACTCTGACTAGATCATAACTTAAGATGACCCAAATATTTTATCCAATGTTCTGCCATGTGGCTGTCTACCTCTGCTCAGGAATAATACATCCATTTACTCACATCTTATATGTGGGGAGAGATGGAGGGCATTTCTCACAACTTGCCCTCTCCCAGTATTCTTTCCCCTTCCACATGTCCCACTTCCCATTTTCTGCTTAAGCCATAGGCTTGTTTTAATTGACAGGAGATGCATCCATTAAACACACAAGGTATTCTCTCTACATCTTTTGCTGTCTGCAAGGTGTACGAATGCTAAGCACAAAAATATCTAGAGCAGTAAAATGGAAAAGACTCTGTATGAGAACCTGAAGTATAAGGAAGCCTGGAAAGTCACATAATTTCCTCGGAAACTGGCTTTGAGAGTGGGACTATTATGAGAAGGAAATAAGCATGTTTGATGATGAGATGGTCACACCATAAGTATGACACAACAATACTTCATGACAGGATGTCACAATATATGAAGACAATGCTGGTAGAAATAGGACATAGACAGATACACAAATCAAGCCAGAAATAAAAAATCAAACAAATAAACAGAAGTACATACTATGGCTGGACATTTGAACAGGTTACCCCTTGTAGATGATAAACTCGAAAAAGCATTCAGAAAACCTGAAAAATTACAACACAAATACCTTTCCTATGAATGTGGAAAATGGCATAGATTGATCACATATTGGATCATAAGATAAATCTGAGTTGAAATTCAAAAGATTATAATAGGTTACGGCAAAATCTTTTACAAAGAAAACCTAACTAGAATATCTGATATTTGATTAGATTATTAACGATAACCAAACACACCATATCTTGTTGATGGCCATTAAGTGTTAAATCTAAATAAATGGATAGCTTAAATACTGATAAGAAAAATTTTAATAATTATTCACTTTTTATGTCATTCTGGAAAATACGAGGACATTAAATTCACCATAAAAATGAAGAAAATATTAAAGTTGCAAAGTTAATTTAAAAATTGTAAGTATGGAATTAATTATATGAGTGCAAAAGTAAGTGCTATTTTGCAGTATTGAATTTTGCTGTTTGATAACCTAATGCATTCTTAATGTGGTTTTTATACTTTCTTTAATTTATTAGTTACATTTATCTACTTACTTGCATGTATTATGTGTTTGCAAACCTGCTTATCAAGCCACAGATATGTATGTCAATAACAACTTAAAAGAGTCAGTTCCTGCCCAGTCCTGTATGGGTCCTAGTAATCAGCACAAATATGAGTAACTTGATGAGAGAGCATTTACAATTACTGAATCATTACAGGAGATATGCTATAAAGTTTTAATGCACATTCCTTCTGTTTTTCTGTTTGCTTGTTTGGCTAATGTTTTATTAATTTATGTTCATTTATCTTACACTATCAAAATGATACAAGACAGAAAATTTAATTTCCTTATTCAAATTCAAAATAGATTGAAACGTAACGGAGACAAAGGCACAGCATCAACAGCACATGGCCCAGCAGCTGATAATTAATCTATCATATAGTAGAGAGTCAAGCTTCCCAAAAGAAAAGAAGCCGTGGAAATGAGAACTATAGAGACTGGCCATCACAATAGCAGTGGCTGACCTGAGGCTATGGTTGAGGCAGTAGCTCCAGAGCTACAAAGATTGTCAAAAGGAAGAAATCACAATAACAACAAAAAGTCCCTTGAGTCCATTGTCCAGCTCCCTAGCTCTGCATCCCAGCTGTGACTGCAATCGTCATGACCTCTTGGCACCAGGGACAACCAGGCCTGAAAACACAACCAGGGAGGATCCCAAACCAGGCTCATTGCCTGCCAGGTTCCCTTAGGCACACCTAGCAGCCGAGAATTGCTCTCTGTTCTCTGAACTACATTTTTTAAAATTAGATATTTTCTTTATTTACATTTCAAATGTTATTCCCTTTCCTGGTTTCCCCTCCAGAATCCCCCATCCCACCCTCCCTCCTCATGCTTCTATGAGGGTGCTCCACAACCCACCCACTTCTGCCTCTCCACCCTGGAATTTTCCTATACTGGGGCATCAAGCCTTCAAAGGAACTATGGTCTCTCATCCCATTGATTTCTGACAATTCTATCCTCTCCTACATATGCGGCTGTAGCTACGGGTCCCTCCATATGTGCTCTTTGGTTGGTGGTATAGTTTTTGGGAGCTCTGGGGTATCTGGTTGGTTGATCTTGTTGTTCTTATGGTATTGCAAACCCCTTCAGCTCCTTTAGGCCTTCTTCTAACTTCTGCATTGGAGTCCGCTGCTGAGTCCAATGGTTAGCTACCAGCATCCACCTCTGTATTTGTCAGATTCTGGCAGAGCCTTTCAGGAGACAGCTATCACAGGCTCCTGTAAGCAAGCACTTTCAGGCATCCACAATATTGTCTGTGTTTAGTGTCTGCATATGGTATGAATTCCCAGGTGGGGCAGTCTCTGTATGTTCATTCCTTCAGTCATTGCTCCACTCTTTGTTTATGTATATGCTCCTGTGAGTATTTTGTTCCCCCTTCTAAGAAGTATTGCATTCACGCTTCGATCTTCCTTCTTTCTGAGCTTCATAGAATGTGAATTCTATCTTGGGTATTCCGAGCTTATAGGCTAATATTCACATACCATTGCGTGCATACTGTATGCGTTATTTTGTCTCAGTCAGGAAGATATTTTCTAGTTCCATCTATTTGCCTAAGATTTTCATGAAGTCATTGTTTTTAATGGCTGGATAGTACTCCATTTTGTACATGTACCGTATTTTTGTATCTATTCCTCTGTTGAAGAACATCTGAGTTCTTTCCACCTTCTGGCTATTATAAATAAGGTTGCTATAAACATAGTAGAGCATATGTCCTTGTTATATGTTGGATCATCTTTTGGGTATATCCCCAGGAGTGGTATGTCTGGGTCCTCAGGTAGCACTATGTCCAGTTTTCTGAGGAAGCACTAGACAGATTTTCAGACTGGTTGTACTAGCCTGCAGTCCCACCAAAAATAGGGAAGAGTTTCTCTTTCTCCACATCCTCTGGGTTCTTCCTAGCTTCTGACTATTATAAATGAGACTGCTAAGGACATGGTAGAGCATGTTTTCTTGTTATATGTTGGAGCAACTTTTGGGTATACACTCAGGAGTGGAATAGCTAGGTCTTCAGGTAGTACTGTGCCCAAATTTTTGAGGAACTGCTAGACTAATTTCCAGAGTGGTTGTACCAGCTTTCAATCCTACCAACAATGGACAAATGTTCCTCTTTTGCCACATCTTTGCCAGCATCTGCTGTCACCTGAGTTTTTTTATATCTTAGTCATTCTGACTGGTATAAGGTAGACTCTTGGATTTGCATTAATTTGCATTTTCTTGATGACTAAGAATGTTGAACATTTCTTTAGGTGATTCAAGTCCATTTGAGAGTCCTCAGCTGAGACTTCTTTGTTTACCTCTGTACCCCATTTTTAATAGGATCATTCGGTTCTCTGAAGTCTAACTTCATGAGTTCTTTGAATATATTAAATATTAGCCCTTTGTCCAATGTAAGATTAGTAAAGATTTTTTACTTTACCATTTGCTATTTTGTCTTATTGACAGTTGCTATTTTGTCCTTTTGACAGTGTCCTTTGACTTACAGAATCATTGCAATTATATGAGTTAGACGTATATGAATTGCATCTAACTTTCCAAAAAGAGACACTAAAATCCAGAAGGGCAAGGGTAGATGTTTACAAGTCTCTAAGAGATTACAGATGCAAGCCTCAATTAAGTTATTCAGAAAAATATTAAAATATCTATGGTAATTGAAAGACCATAGATGGAGAAAGCAAGATATTCCAAGAAAAAAAAAAACACAGGAAATATATAACTTCACACTTTCAAAACCAAAAAGGGACACACACATAACACTACCATCACCAAAATCAAGTTAACAGAAATGAACAATCATCAAACATTAATATCTTGAGAGATATTTGTCTTAATTCCCCAATAAAATTATAGCGGCTAACATAATGATGCACAAACAAGATTCCGGTGAATATAAGAAACATACCTTGGTAATAAAGAGAGATATTACTTCAGAGTAAAGGTCAGAGAAATAGTTTTCTAAGCAAGCATAATTGAGAAACAAACTGGAATTGATATGACAATATCTAATAAGATAGACTTTTGCCCAAAATTAATTAAAATAGGTGGGGAAAATGTGATGCTCATCAAAAAAAAAAAAAAAAAAAAATCACCATGATGATGTCATTTGAAATATCTATGCCACAAATACAAGGGCACCAACTTTTGTAGAAGAAACAGTACTAAAGCTTATATCACATATCAAACTTCACATGTGAATAGTGAGAGACTTCAACACCCGACTATCAACAATGGTCAGGTTAACAAGACAGAAACTAAACAAAAATAACGAGACTAATAGACATTGTAAATCAAATAGGCCCAATAGTTATCTATAGAATATTTCACTCAAACACAAAAGAGTTTGCCTGTTTTTCTCTCTGCCTCATGGAATGTTCTCCAAAGCTGATCATATACACAAAACAGACCTCAACAAATCCACAAAACTGGAAATAGCCCCTTGTGTCTTACCAGACCACCATGGATTAAAGTGGGACTGTAACAAAAACAGAAATAATAAAGGGCCTACAAATTCAAGGAAATCCAACATCTCTCTATGCAATGACCACTGAGTAAGAGAAGAAATTAAGGAAGACATTAAGGGCATTCTGAGATTAATTGAAATTAAAGGCACAATATACCCAAACTCATGGGATACACTGAAAGAAGTGCTAAGATTAATGTTAACAGTACTAAAAATATTTGTAAAGAAATTGGATAGCCCCCATAAAAACAACTTAATGGCACACCTGCGATATCTAAAACAAAAAGAAGCAAACCTAGTCAAGAGGAGTAGAAGATAGAAAATAATAAAACTCAGGGGGGAAATCGATGAATTGGAAACAAAGAATCATACAAACAATCAATGAAACCAAGAGCTGGTTCTTAGAGAAAATCACCAAGAAAAAAAAGCTTTCAGCTAAAGTAACAAAGAGCCAGAGAGAGAAAATATCCAAATTAAGAAATCAAAAATGAAAAAAATGAAACATAACAAACATTGAAAAAAATCCAAAGAAATATTAGGTCATGTTTCAAAAGCCTGTACTCCACAAAATGATTCCACTTACCAAAACTCAATCAAGATCAGATAAACGAATTAAACAGTCTTATAACTCTTAAGGAAATGGAAGCAGTCATTAAAATTGCCCAACCAAAAAACTGCCAAGGCCAGATTGTATTGGTGCACAATTCTACCAGACTTTAAAAGAAGCTCTAATACCAATATTTCTCAGACTATTCCACGAAATAAAAACAAAAGGACCATTGACAAACTCATTCTATGAAGCCATAATCACCCTGACTCCTAATCCACAAATATTTAAAACAAACAAAAAATAGAATTCCAGACCACTGTTTTTATAAACATTGATACAAAATTAGTAAAATACAAATCAAATAAAAAAATACATAAAAAACAATCATCTGCCATAGGAAAGCAGGGTTCATCCTAGGGATGTAGTGATGGTTCACCATATGAAAATCTATCAATATAATCCACCATAGACACAAATGACAAAAAAAACTACATTATCATCTTATTAGATGCTAGAAAATCCTTTTTCAAAATCCAACACCCCTTGATGACAGATGTCTGGAAGATATCAAGAATACAAAAGTACACATAATAAAAGTAATATACAGAGAGCTAATAGCCAACATCAAATTAAAAGGAGAGTAGGAAAAATAAAAGTTTGATTAATAGGTGCCTCATGAGCTGACCAAACAAATGGAATAGACAAAGTAAGCCATATCTAGATTAGACTTTGAAGTGTGATGATATGTGTATCATAGGCAACAGTCAAAGATGACCAGCTAGGGTGTTGGGTAGAGAAGTATCAATGTACTACATAATTCCCAACATAAACCAGAAAACAAATCATGGTTGCTTTTTGATATCTGCTGCTACTCTAAACCCCTATGGATTTTTGAATGTCAAAGAAACCCTATGAGAAAGATGCTCAGTGAATAAGTCAGATACCCAGTATTGGGGTTTTAAGATGGTAGGGTAGGTACCTTGCCAGACTGGAGTCAAGGAATGCTGTAAACACATGCCTCACAACAGGCCTCACACTAGAGATTTATGGAGTAGGGTGAGGATGTAAAGAGACTGTATGGAGATATGGAGTGAGTGTAGAAAGAAGAGAATCGGCTTGGAAGGCATTGGCTTTTTATCTAAGGGTAAAGTTCACACACCTACTCATATTAAGAATATGAGACAATCGGTGGCATAAAAAAATGTGTCACATTTTGGCAGCTTTTGATGACAGGACAATTTTTGCTGGGTTACTGAAAGTGGACTTGGGAAGGTCAAGTGGGATTTTCCGATATCCAGGACATTGACACCTGAAGCTTTCACTAACCAAAGGAAAGGCACAATTCTCCATGACAATTCCAAACTTCTGCCACAATCAAGGCTTCAAATGTAAAATTGCTTGGGCTATGAAGTTTGTCTCATCCACCATATTACCCATCCTCTCAGCTAGTGACCCCCGCTTCCTCAAGCATCATAATCACTCTTTTAAGGGAAAATGCCTCCACAACTAACAGATACAAAGAATGCTTTCCCAAAGCACTAAAACCCAAAATCTATATTTTCATGTGACAAAAATAAGCAAGCTTATTTCTCTTTGGAATAAAAAAAAAAATGTGTTGTTAGACAATGGTTCCTGTTGTAATTTGAATGGATGGGTCGGGCACATGTATAAAAATTTAAATTTCATGGTCCACCCCTGTAAGTGCTTCTGCATCAACTTGATTTCAAAGCTAGAAGTTGATTTTTAAAGGATTATCAAAGTGAGAAGTCTTTGGATAACCTTGTAGAGACAAAAAAAAAAAAAAAAAAAAAAAAAAAAAAAAAACAAACAAACAAAAAAAAAAGCTTGAAATAAAGTATGAAAAAATTTGAGGAATATTATAGTTGAACTATATAAAAAACAAATTCTTATGAAATTCACAAATTTGGTAACTTTGAAAAACACAGCTTATCAAACTTACCAGGTTAAAAACCATAGAAAATCCAAATGTGTCTTTGTCTAAAAATAACTTCATAATTATGATGAAGTGTCTCTGTAAAGAGAACACTAGTGATACCCTGAACACTGCCAACATCTAAAAATAAGAAAAACAAACAAACAGAAAACAACCTACAGAACTATGATGAAAGTCTCTGGAAAATTGAGTGGATTCAAATCTGCAACCAATTTAATTAATCAGTAATGAATTTGATGATGAAATTTAACATATACTTTACTTTTCTATATGAAAATTGCAAGGAGTTTTTTAAACAATTATTTACACAACATTAATGGAATAGATGTTGGCAAAATAGATGCAGTGATGAGTGGGAAAGATAATGCCTCATGACCAAATGGGGCTTTCTATAGCCAAGCGAGATTCCCATGCTCAGAGCTCTGTAGATGTTAACCACCATAGTATGAATGACAAAAACACTTGGTGATTAATATACTAGATTTAGAAAAGGAATTTAACAAAATATACACATGAATATTAATATATATATGACTTTCTTTAATTTAGTATAGAAAATATACTAATTATTTCCATGAGCAATACACCAACTGCTGTAATAAGATTCAGGGAAAGATATTTTTATTAAAGTCCCAACATCATAAAATTTAAGGCAAGAAAAACCAATGCAGGCTTGGGCATGGGCATGTACAAAGTAAGGCTATTCCCTAGTGCAATGGGTTGTGTAGAAAGCCTCAGAACAAATTACTGGAACTAATAAAGGAAGTTAATGAGTTCAAAGAATACAAAATCAAGTTTTAAAAATTCAATTATCTCCCAATAGACTTACAGTCGAAAAACAAATTTACAATTAAGAAAATAATGACATTTATGATTTTACACATATTAAGTGTCTTGGGATAATCGAAAGAAAATATGCATAGCACTCATATACTATAAACTAAAATCAGGGCTACAAGGATGAAGACCAAACGTGTTTAATGGAACTGCATTGCCGTGGACTGGATGAATTTCTAAACACCATGATTAGAATGTCTATACACGTATAACACCCGATGTGCCTATAAAGTCTATATGATAACCTAACACTTGAGACCAGTGGTTCCCAGCTTTTCTAGTGCCGTGACCTTTCAGTACAGTGCCTCACGTTGTGGTGACCCCAACCATAAAGTGATTTTTGTTACCTAATAACTATAGTTTGCTACTGTTATGAATCATAATATAAATATCTCATAGGTAACCCCCAAAGGTTTTGTGACCCATATGTTGAGAACCACTGTTTCTGACCATTTAATTATAGAAAGAAAAATAATTTGGGAATATGATATCATGTGGCCCAGGCCCAGAATTAGCATTGGTTACCATAGCATGGCCTTTATCTCAGCAAAATAAAGTAAACCATGAAAAAAAAAATTGTGGGAAAGTGTCCACCACCAGCACCCCAAAAAGGAAAGGTGAGAAGATTCAGCAAGTGTTTTTGAGACAATGAATGAAAAAAAAAAATAACCGTCTGAATTCTTAACTCAGTCAGGTGTTAAAATAATTTAGATTATAGATTTACCTAAACATTCTGTAAGTAAATAGCATGATACATTTCTAACATGATATAATTTGATTATAAATCTGAATTAAAAATGTGAAGCTGGAGATGCGTGTTTATCTATTTTGTAAGAAGCCTAAGTTTCAATTATTGTGCTCCATTAATTATATGGGAGAAGGCATGCTTGTAATCAATTGTCCCCTTCTCTCTATGTGGATGCAGAGAGGTTTGTTTACCGGTCTACAAGTAATGGATCCTGGAAGATTTGGGCAATATATGAGGTACACTGAAATCTCATCCAATGGCCAGCTTTATTCACAGCATCAGACAACTTATACTCTTAGGATTAAAGACATCACACAAATAAAGTATCCAACCACAAGGGCAAGCCACATGTTTCAGACAAACTACATGGCAAAAAAAAAAAAAAACAAAAACAAAAACAAAAAAACAAAAAAACACGTTTTCCCATAGAGGCCTAAGAACAACTAATAATCGTTTTAACTGACAATCTGAAGTAAACGTGTTCCTCTCTGCTACACATGGGAAGAGCATGAAAAGGTATTTTAAGAACTAATTTGTGTTTTTGAAGAAACTGAAGTCATAAAACTCTTGTCTTGTTTTCTCATAAGCATTAGGAATTCTCTTTCTATGACTTTATTCTGGAACTATGCTCTGACATGTAAGGAGACCCTTATTATGACGAGTAAGATCAAGACCTGCCTGAGCTAAGTGAGCAGAACTGTCAGAAAAATAAAGAAAATAATGATAGATTATTACAGAAAAATTCATATTAAAACACTCTTAGAAAGCAATAAACTAATAGTAGGAAGAGATTATATACAGTATGTATGTCTGATGATAGATTTTATATAGAATACATTAAAAATTACAAGCCAATGCCTAAAAGGCAAGTAAATAACAATATATATATATATATAAATAATACATATGTATATTTATAGAAAGAAAACAAATAATGATGAAATCATCACATTTCTGAAATGAGAGACAAAGATTCCACAACAGATTTTAATAATTTTAGTTCTATAAATAAAACAGGTACAAATTTATGAGACTAAAATAAATCATAATGCTATCATTGTGTTAATTAAAAGAGTTCAAAACATGAACACTCTTTACCCATATCTATTACATTTTCTGTGTAACCTTAAAACTGTGCTCAACTCAATATGCACATATATGTGTGGAGGAAGCCCTACATCATCTAAAACCATGTATCCTTGAATGTTCCTCCTTCCAATCCCACTGACTTGTTTTTCCTCTGCACCTGCTAAGAGAAATTTTCTGCTGGCTGAGCCTTTACCACCCATTGTCATGCAGGCTGTGCTATCTGCTTAATAGGCATCTTCGACCTTTTCTCAATCATTGGTAGTAAATGAAAACAAATATTGCAAGCCAATGTACTTTTTTTTAATGTTCTCTTCTCCATAACGAAATGTCCCTAATGAAATTTCAACACAACGAGAAGCATCATTTAAGCTCATTTTAAAGAATTTAAAGTTATAATAAGAATTTGGCAGGCAAGTACAATCTAGAAAATATTATTTATAAGGAAATAACTTCATATGTCTTTCTCTTTTAGGTAAAACTACTTTTAATGGACATTTGTTGACATGGTGTATCAATTCTATCTATATGCCCTGAGATATGGACACATCCACAGCATGTAGTCACTGAATGTGACTTAGCATTACCACTTAATGTGAAACACACATTTATAACTTTGAATCAAAAAGTATGGCACTCAGGTTATCTGTAAAATTTCAGTTGTAACTAATACACACAAACACACACGTATATACACACATGGAGAAAAAATCATGTTCAGAAAGTGTGGACAGTAAGTCCAAGAATCTCTGCTAAATGACACATTAAAAGGCATATGCATTCTTTATGGGTTGCATTTATTTTCTAATGAAAACGACCTTGTGTGCAGTTAAACAAATATAAGACATATTTCTGTTCTACTTTTTGAGTGTATAACGTTTGATGATACCTGGAGGAAAATGCTAACAGTCCCCGAATTTTTAGTGAAAGCTAAAGCTGTAAGAGATATTTTGAAGGGGCAGACAATTTCTAGCCAAAGGCATGGATCCATAAAGATAGTTTAATGAAATATTGGAATAATTTCATTCAGCGTGAAAGTTTGGTGCACACAGGCCAACATACTGGATATGATCCTTAGAAAAACAATAGCAATATGGTTTGTCTCCTGAATACATGGAAAGCGGGTCAGCAGCCATTTAACCAAGTCACTCAGCAGTGTAGACGACGACGGTTTTTTATGATAATTTACTATAGACGAATCTAACTGTTTCATACCTCCTGTGTAAACTGCTCTAGCACAGTAAGTATAAGGACATTATATTTACTGTACTGGGTTTAGCAGCATATGCTACTGAAAGTTGACCTTTAACTGATCCCCTGTGTAGATCTGAGCTATTTGTTTTGGATTGCTGGAAGTCTTGAATATTTTTAGCTAAAATGTGTGCTTTTATATTTTCATAGGTTCTCATCTGCACCCTGTTGAGTCCATTACTGCACAAAGAACATGTTAACAAAAGCATGCCCTGAGCATCTCCTTCTACAACACTAAAGGCATCGGACCTGGAAATTTGCTAATCAGAGAAATAGGTTCACAAACATCACCCACCTCTGCTAGACCTGAGAAATGGAGTGGGGATTTGCTTTTCTGTCTTCTCAAATATTGTAAATTAATTTTCCATGGCTTAAAACATTATACTTGATGGTATGAGATGTGTTTATGCTTATTGTATTTTTTAAAAAATAAGTAACTTAGGCAATGGAGATACAGGTTTCTTGATAAAGTGCTTAGAATGCAACTGTGAGGAGTGGAATTCTGAACATAACATGTACACAGTTAAAAGCCAGTGGGTGGGTTGGACAGATGGCTCAGTGGTTAAGAGCACTGACTGCTCTTCCAGAGGTCCTGAGTTCAATTCCCAGCAACCACATGGTGGCTCACAACCATCCACAATAGGATCTGATGCCCTCTTCTGGTGTGTCTGAAGATAGCTACAGAGTACTCATAAAAGAATACATAAATCTTAGGGAAAAAAAATAGAATAATTTTTAAAAAGCCAATGAGTGTGGTCTCCACCTGTAATCCTAATATAGGATTACAGGAAATTGAGACGGAATCATGGAATTCTGACTAGCTAATGTAGTGGAATCAGCAAACTCTGGGTTCAAGTGAGAGAACTGTCTAAATATGTTATGGTGGCAAGAACTACAGAAACATCTGATGTTAAATTCTGTCCTCCACATGAATGCACACATGTGTAGAAGAACACAGACAAACACATATATACTACACACACACACACACACACACACAAACACACACTGTATGAAAACACACACATACATGCAAAACAAACATAAATCAATTTTTAAAATATTTTAATTGTCACTGAAACAAAAATAATTAGGGTTTGCTACAGTAATTAAGTTTCCATTCTGATTAAATCTAGCATTCAAGGGTTTGGGTGTTTGCATTTGTTTGTTTAGTTTTGTTTGTTTGTTTGTTTGTTTGATAACAAAAGACCTAAGTTCCTATGCCCCTAATGCCAACATGTTGCTGAGAGAGAACACTCATCTCTTTAAGTACAGAGCACACTGGCATCTCTCTCCTCCGTTTGAAGTTCAGTGCTCAGTTAAGGAACTTACTTTTGTTAAACTACCTTTCTAAAGTGACATATGGTCTAGGCATGTTAAAAATACAATACTCTATGCATACACTATTGTCCTAGTTGGATGCCAATTTTTCACTGACACCCTATCTCCAGACATTTCTATGTCTGTAGAACAACCCTCAGAATTTTTTTAAGGAGTTCTTTTCTTTCCAGAATAAGATTGACAAGGTGAAGACTCCTAGTTTAGCTCCCTGACCACATATCCCCCTCGGATTTGAACTAGCTGCTTCCCAATCATGCACCCAAACCACTGCTGCAAGTTTTGGAAAAGTGCTAAATACAGAGTCCTCCTTGGGGACAATAAAGCCATTAAATATATATATATATGGAGAAATAAAGTGAGGTACTCAGCTAAGGAGACAGTGAAGAATAAACATGGTGTAGGTTTATGTGTTTAAATCAGATTAAAGCTAACCATTCTATAATGACATCTTCCTACAACTTATTTCAGTTATGCCATTCATGGATAGTTTTCATGTACACTCTTGATTAACTAGAATCTATAATTTTATTCTTGAATTTCAGTTTGTATATTTTCCTAAAGTGGTTTAACCAAACCTAATATTACATTAAATTGCATATATGTATATCTTAAATCAAATACAAACATGCTTTTCTTTGGCACTAGGGCCTAAGAAGGCTGACTTTTTAACCTTAATTTTATCTTTGAGCTATCAGCCAACCTCGCAGTGACTTATGCATTATTATCTTGGACTTATTCTAATTCTATGAAATATGCTGGAAAACATCGCAAACTTTGAGTGGAAAGCCAACATCCAGTCTGACATTTAACAAATACTCTGAAGCCACATGATAAACGTTTTAAAAGCATAGTTCTGACTTTTACAGGTATTTTAGTAGACATTAGAAGCATAAAATTTCTGAATATATCCCTACCATTTTTATAGTACTTAGAAAGAAATATTTGTATGGAAAAGACTTGCAATTTTTTTCTTGATTCATCTATTTATGTTGGGCCACTAACTTACTATTATTTTATAAAATGGAGTGTGATTAGATTTCAAAGGTCACCAAAACTTTATATTTATCGGCTTCTAAGTTTGACTAAATTTAACAGAGACCATAGAAAATGCACTAATAGGAATGAAGACGTGTTGGAAAAATTCCTAAGTTGATGGAGTGTTCGTTGTATATCTAAGCTCTTTCACTAGGTCAACAAACATACTTTGATTGCCTTCTACTACTTGTTAATGTAGAAATGGACAACATGTAATGTTCATGTGCATATCATCTTCAAGCTCAATAAATAGACAAATGTGAAAACAAAAGATGGGGCAACACCTCTCTAAGATCTTTAGCTTTGATAGACAACATTGATAATGTAACGGAAGAAGATGCAACCAACCATCACATGATATGTTTAATGTCTACATAAAAGTTATGATGACTCTCTAAATTTTATACTTTACTACAAATGCCTCACAAAGGTATCTTTTTCTTCAGAGTAGACTGTTGGAAAATTATTCTCTGTATATTACTCAAGTATTCTATCAATGAGCTATTTATCCGGTCCTTCTATTCCATTTTGAAACAAGATCTTCCATAAACTGTCCCTGAATCTGCTATCCACATCTTTCGTAGGTGCTGGGGAATCACACAAATTCTCAAAGGAGTATTCGTTATTCTTTTGGGGGTTTAAGATCCCAAATTATTTTTTGAAGGAAACAAGTCCTATCCTACAGATATATGCAATATATTTTTGGTGAAACTACTTCCTCTGGCCTCATAGCCGGAGCATGAACCCACCGTAGAATCTGTTAGAAGACTCTGTTAAAATCCTCTTGGGAGTGAATAGATGGTCAAGCCCCAAAATAACCAGTATGAGCAATTCTTGTGTGATTACTGTCTAACTTTACTCTTTGACTTCATGTCATTCAAGATTCATTAGCTACAAGACATCCTGCCACATAAATAAATAGTATTCTGAGAATTAAATCAAATCGCAGCCCATAAAAGAAAGACCTGAGTCAAGTATAGAGAAAAAACAGCTCAGATTTAATACTCTAAATTTTTGTATTCATATAAGCCAGAAACTAAAGTAATTCTGGGCTGTTCTATTATTTTTTCCATTTTTAAATAGTGTACTTTGTGTTACTTATTTTATCTTGCATGAATGATATCACATAATGCAGGTTTCTTGGAAGTTACATGCAATAATAAACCAAAATATTAGTTATTGAGAATATATTTATTTTCTAAACAATATAATTATGCAATGAATAAAATAAATGCAATTTGTCAGAATTATGTTCGAAATATATGATATATGGTAAACATTGAAGGAAATGTAGATACCATTTTCATCACTTTGTGCCACATACAAAAGTTATTTATTTGAGTACATTTCTGCAATCATTTGGGAAACAGAGAAGAGCAGGGTACAGAGATAGGGAATGGACTAGCTATGGAAAGAGACAGAGAAGGAACAGTGATATTGGAGATGGAAGAAAACAGTAATTCTAAGAACCCCCCCCCCCATTTTCTATTTATGTACTAAACTAAACAGATGCAGAGATTAGACAAAACTTTCTTTAAAATTTCATATAACCACAGTTCCTCAACTCTCAATTTTTATTGTAGATTTCTATAATGCTATTTGAAATGCCATAGGAAATGAAGAAAAAAATGCTAATGGCCTGAAGCATCTCTCTTAAAGTATCATATCCCCAAAACAATTTGTGGAAAATAAGAAAATTCTTCAGTATATCAAGTTGTAGTCCATGAACTATATAATGCATGTGCCATGTGAACAAAGTACTTGGTAAAAATCTCTTCAGTTAGTGGGGTTTGGGTTATTACCAGTGTATGTGCACCACTTCTACCTGTATGGTTATTGGGCCATTATGGTCCTTGATACCAATGGCTCAGTTCATATGAAAATGATTATTGACAATTTTTTTAATATAAAGACCAAGTAAATTAACAGTTAATTAAATTAAATAATAAGTCCAAAATGTATCTAAATAAATTTGATAAATGCTTTTGGTGATATAAAAATCTATACAATGATATCTTTAATTAAAGTGGAAATGCAAAATATTTTCCAAAATTATCTTTAAAAGGGGTTGAGTATAAGGAAACATCCTCTAGTATTTCCAGGGCTGTTACAACATGAACTCACAGTAGTTGGGACAATATGTACAATACCTGTAGAAGCAAATCCCTGACCATGCAGCCAACCCTACCCCTAGCCATGAAATAATTGAAAACTATTGCTAAGAATAGAAAAATCAGTTTTGCCTAACAGTGAAGCCCCTGTGAAAAAGACCATACTCCAATGTAAGACCATATATCAAAGTACTTAGGTCAGCATACATTGATCTTTAGGGGTTTGGGGCTTATTTGTATTTACAAAGTAAGGTGAACAGGGAAATCAGGATGGATCTGACAGGAGTTGGGGAATGTGTATGGTCAAAAC
Organism: Micromys minutus; assembly: GCF_963924665.1. Taxonomy (NCBI): domain Eukaryota; kingdom Metazoa; phylum Chordata; class Mammalia; order Rodentia; family Muridae; genus Micromys; species Micromys minutus. The sequence goes on from NC_137965.1 coordinate 5,522,453, forward strand.
AAGTTGCACAGAACTAAAAACTCTTAATGTGCCAATGGGGAAAATAGAACAAGAGCATGTATCTCAGAATAATCTCGTATCTAGTATCTGTTTGGTTTTTAACCAGGAGGAATGCATTTTGAATTACTAATATCTCATGCAGCAAGCTTAGCTTTTCCTCAACTATCTAAATTAAGATTATTACTAAAAAGTTATAACACTGAATTTGAATAAGAAAAAAGAATGAGAATAGTATGTTCAAATTAGGGAACTTAGAAAATGGGCCAAGTGCAGACTAGAAATAGAACATTTTATATAGCTTACTCTTCCATAGTTAACTCTAAATTTTACAGAAATATAAATTCACTGTAGAAATTTCAGAACCACTTATTACATTTTTAGTATCTCGCAGTGGGTGGGAGAGGTGATGGAGTGCATGTTTTACATTTATAATGTTCCTATCTTCTTCTTATCTCATCCATCTGGACACTGAGGGGGAGGGATGTAACTAAGCTTGCAGAACATTTTTTTTCCTAGCAAAGATGAGGCCCTGAGTTCCCTATGTCTGCCAAAAATAAAAATGAAAAATGAAATCTTGCATTGTTTTTGTAGTAGTTTCCAGACAAGGAAACACTGATGATACTCTAAGGTGAAGCTTACTGCTCTAAGGAATTTTGTCTTTTGTTTTTCTCCTGGGACCAAGGAATAACAATGGAATCCCTACAAGCCAACAGCAGTACCTGATGCCACCCTGAAAGATAATGGAAAAGGTTTAGTGATCACCAGCAGTCTGTGTGTTCCCAGTTTAACTATGTTCTGATTCCAAGAATAAGTAGATAGTCCTATTTCAGTTGTTATTTTACCACATTGTTTTATTATTACTATATTATTTAAACAAAAGGCAGGTGATGACAAGGAACTTACTTGTACAAAAAAAAAAAGAAATAAGTTTATATAAAGTAAGATCAATTTGAGGACAATGAGATGAGAGTCACAGTTGTTCGTTTATCATTTCCCATCCATAAGGTACCTGAAGAACAAAGATATAATAGAAAATATTGTGAAAACAGGAATGTGAAGGGGTTTGGTATTAATGTTAATTCTATCATCCCAAGCCATCTGAGTTGAATATCTGTAAAGATTCACTTTCTTGTTAAGAATGATGATGATAATGTTGAAATCCTCATTCTACTGATTATAGAAGACAAAATGCTGATCTAGTACTTATAAGAATAAGTTTCCAGGTAAAGGTAAAAATGAAGGAAGAGAATACTGGACAAAATAATTGGAATTAGGGGATATTAGGGGATGAGGCGATAAACCAGCACAATGAATCTATGCGGGTGACCTTAGCTAAGTCTTTTGGTAAGGTGGGAGACAGAGACTGAACTAACCATTTCCTATAATGAGTCATAATTTTCAGTGCAGGGATTATGAGATCAACCTAGTCTGAAAACCTTCAAACTACACTTTCTCCTACCTGCAAATGTGTTGTGGTAAAGAAGACACAGAAGTTGGGAGAATGACCAATCAATGAAAGGTCCGGCTTAAGACCCAAGGGATGAGAAGTAGCTCACTACTGTCACTGTGTGTAGGGCCAAGAATCAGAGGCTGAATAGCCCAGCATTCTACGATATAATAAAACATGACCAGCAGAAAAAGAAAAAAATAAATTTATCCATCAATCAATCAATAAATCAATCAATGAAATAATTTCTTATGATATTCTTCTATACTCGCAGACAAGTCAATGAAATTATTTATAATTATATTCTGCTATAGTCGTAGAAAGGAGCCTAGTATAATCAGCATGAGAGGTGATTCATCCAGCACCTTATGGAAACAGATATACAGACCCTTTTATCAACCTATAGATTGTTACCCCTTTTTGGGTTGAAACGCCTTTGCACAAGGGTCACCTAAGACCATCAGAAAACACAGATATTTACATCATGGTTCATAACAGTAGCAAAATTACAGATATGAAGTAGCAACAACAATAATTTTATGGTTGAGGTCACCACAATATGAAGAACTGTATCAAAGGGTTACAACATGAAGAAGCTTGTGAATGACTGTGTAGCAGTTAACACTGATTTTCCACTTCTTGGGTTATAAAATAATCCAGAAGAAAAGACTCTGAGAATGCGGAACATCTAGAGGAGTGGTTCTCACCTTCCTAACACAGTGACCCTTTAACAAAGTTCCTCGTGCTGGGGTAATCTCAACCATAAAGTCATTTTGTTGGTATAGAATAACTGTAATTCTGCTACTGTTATGAATCACAATATAAAGAGCTACTACAGAGACTGTTATATGACTCCAATGATACAATAGTTTACAGGTACAGAACCACTGATCAGATCTAGACTAAGTTAACTGAGGGGTAAAAGCTAACCCTGTAAAACAGGTAGCATCATTCCTTGGAACAGAGTCCTGGATTTCATAAGGAGGGGAAGTGAGCTGGCATGAGAATTTATTGCCCTTACTTACTCTCAAGATTTTGTTTTTATCATCAAAACTTCCCTATCCTGTGGTGCACACACTTGTGCTGGAAGTCAAAATTAAACACTTGCTTCCCTAACATCTTTTTGTTTGATATTTGATCACAAGAATTAGAAACAAAAGGTAACAAGTCTAAATAATGGGATACATTGCTGTGTATGACTGGACTTGGTGATGTGTACATAAAAAGCACATATATAAAAGTTGTTAATTAGCTAGTAACCATTGATGCTGGTTGAATAAGAATGGCCCTTATTAGCCATTATATTTGAATGATTAATAATCAGGGAGTAACATTACTTGAAAAGAATTGGAAGGTATGGCTTTGTTGGTGTATGCCTGGCCTTGTTGGAGTAAATGATTCCCTGAAAGTAGTCTTTGGGGTTCCAGAAGCCCAAACCAGGCTCAATGTCTCCCTCCAAGCCACCTAAGGATTCAGATGTACAATTCTCAGCTACTTTTTTGTACCATGTCTGTAACATGACACCATGATCCTCATACAGTAAAAATAAATGTAATCTCTGAAAGTGTATGTAAGTAGCAAGTAAATGTAATTCTTAGAAGAGTCAACCTGTCATGGTGTCTCTTTACAGCCAAAGAACACTGATCGCGACATAGTCTTTATCCTAAACTCAACAAAATATGTTATTTCACCTGAAACTGATTCCCAGTCATGTCCTACCTTGATTTCTGACCCTCTTAAAACGTAATCCTATTTTCTTCTGTTTTCCAAGTTCTCAGGCTTTGCTCACCATTCACCCATCCTTCATTTCTTCTGCTACATGTTTGATTTTATCCAATGAAAATATCCTTCTTCCTGAAGAACTCATTGTATTTATTTTAGTAACAATCTGCCTGAGATAAATTACCTTCTATTTATTTATATTGAAACCAGAAGTCTGTTGGTTATGAGTGTGTATCTGGAAGAAGTTACTGGAGAAATGAAGAATGGACAATATCAAAATATAACTTGTACATGTAATTCTGAAAGAATTTATAGTAATAATATATTAAAAGTAATAGTTTATATCATAGTTTTAAAATTCAAGAGCACAGTACTAATCTCAAGCTGATTCTGATAAACAGCTCATGGTAGGATCAAACTAGTGGCAAATGTGTGAGAGGAAGAGAATCCATCCTAAGTCAGGAGGTAGCAGCAGGAGGTAGGGTTTCTTTCGTGTACAATATTAATTTAATGAAGTCTAACTTAATCACTGCTCTTACAAGAAGTGCATCTAAATTGTTCTCACTAGCTTAGATCTCTGAAATGTTCTACCACCTTAATATCAACAAACTGAAAACTCCGATTTCTACTCAGAAAAACTTGAGTTTGCAATCAATATCCTGACCACAGAAGTGACTCCTTTGGCTCTATAGGGACTTAATTCTTAAGGCAGTGTTTCCTCTATTTTTTTGTCTTAACTTTTTTCCAACTATTTTATTTATTTATTTATTTATTTATTTATTTGTTTGTTTTACTATGTCTTATCAGTCCTTTTTATTTCATAAACACTAATCAAAAGCATATATGATTTCTCTTATCAGTGAAATCTTTTATAATGCAAAGGTTCATACACAGTTTGCAAAGCTGACTTCCCATGGCTTAAAATATTCTCTTCAGTTTTCTTTGTCTCTGAAAAACTTTCCAGATGTTTTAGAGAAGCATCTGCTCTTTCTCCATGAATTCTGGAATTTGACTCAGCATGACTCCAACACTGAAACTATTAATTGGTGGAAATGTTCTCTAACAATTACATGGGTAACCTTAAACTCTAATAAAGACCTCTTAGTGAGACACATGTAAAATTTTAAAATGTCCTGTTTCTTGTTGAGTCACATTAATGATGAACCCTTAGTTTTGTTGAGATATTCTTCTTATTTTTTTATTATGTTTCTGCCTGGGAATCCACTTCAAAATGTATTTGCTTACCAAGCCTGTTTCTGTAAGTTACTTTTCCTTGTTATGTTTTCTCATAAATCCTTGTTATTCATGAACTTTGCTATTTGTACAGTCTTTGCCAGATACTTGAGATTTTATCTATCAGATGGGATTTGCTTGCTTTTCTAATATTTGCATTGGTGCTATTGATTTTTACAGAGTTACTGTAAGATTTATAACTAAACTCTTTAGTTGTAATTCACAAATCAGTTCTGGGATGCATCTTATTTTCAATATTATAATAACGTTTACTTAAAATGCTGCATATGATATTGCTATCACCTAATGAATCCCGATCCCCCTTCCAGTCTTGAAAACTCTACCATTTTCACCCAACAAGACATTGGGCTCATAACCTGAGACTTCAGCAGAGTTTAGTGAAAGCCAGTTCACCGTTGTGCACTCTGCCCATTAGTGCAACTCTTCCAAGACCCCTTACAGAGCCCTTAGCTGCTCATGAAGACTTTAGCTTCTTGCTACATCCACTACATCACTGTTGTGTTCTTCTTGGGTTATCGCTGCATCTCTTGTGGCTGGGAAGAATACCTTCTCCCTCCAACAGCTTACTGCCTATGTTCTTGGGATCCTTATTTTTATGATCCAATATTCACTCTGTGTCTCAAGGAAAATTGGAAAAAAATGATGAAAATTTTGCACATTTTTCTCAATAGCATATTGGCTTTTTCCAATTTCTGGTAGCTATGACACCATAAATTAAATTTCTCTTTCTTTCTTGCTTCCTTCCTTTCTTTCTTTCTTCCTTCCTTCCTTTCTTCCATCCTTTCTTTCTTTCTCTCTTTCTTTCTTCTTTTCTTTCTCTCTTTCTCTCATTTTTTTGTTTTGTTTGTTTTCTGTATTACCTTTTTTTAATTTTCATCTCCTTAGCCTTTTAAATTAACAAAAAAACTGGTAGATTCTTTCATTTTAACTAAGATTATTAGCCTTGGCATTTGACTAGAGTTTATGGTTTATAAGGCAAGGAAGCCTTTCATAAAGAGTCAACTACAGAATATGTTCATTTAGAAATGTCTGTCCTCAAATTTTTGCTTAGCTTAAAACATTTTTAATATTTAATAAATGATTTTTGTCAACCAAACTCTTCTGGTTTAAAAAAAAAACATATATCAGTTAAGGATAAAATAACAGTTTGGAAAAACAGTGTTGTGTTTCCCATAAACAAAATGCGTTGTTTAAACTGTTATTTTTTTAAATGTAAATATACTTTTGGTAAGACAAGAATAAAAACAAATCCTTTTTAAGTTTATAAAATAATGAATCAAATCATAAATTATGCATCTTTGAATGCTTGTACTACCAAAACAGCAAGGAAACAGAAATATGTAGAAATTAAACTAACAATAAAGTAATTAAATGTATTAGAGAGAAATTATTTTAGAAAATAATAAAACACTAAGTAAATTTCCTTCTGAAAAAAAAAGGGAGAATTTTCTCTTACTATTTTTTTTTCAGCAATGCTCTAGATATTCTAGACTTTGGAGGAAATTTTAAGTTATTTTTATTAAGAAAAAAATGTTGAACTTAATGTAATAATGCTTATTAGAAGAAGGCATTTTTCAAAAATGGTTTAAATTCATAGCTAATTTATAGTGTACTAAATAAATAATCAACATATAATGCACAAAAATTTCAAAATAAAAAAAAAATTATAATTAAATGATAACTGAAAAGAAGTTTTTGGTGGTTAGCTTCTTGAGCTTTTTATATATTTGGGATATTAACATTATCCCTCAAATATGGGATACAGAGCTAAACAGAAAATTTACGGCAGAGGAATCTCAAATGACTGAGACAAACTTAAAGTAATGTTCAAAGCTATTAGTGATCAGGAAATGCAAATAAAAATAGCCCTGAGTTTACACCTTATATCAATCAGAATGGCTGAGATAAAAACTCAGGGGACATCACGTGTTGTTAATGATGTGGAGAAGGAGAAACATGCCTCCACTGCTGGTGTGATTGCAAACTGGTACAACCATTTTGGAAATCAATCTGGAGGTTCCTCAGAAAATCTGAAATAGATCTACCTGAAGACCCAGCTAGTCACTCTTGGGTATATACCCCAAAGATACCCTACTATACCACAGTGGCATGTGTTCCACTACTTTCATAGCGGCCTTATTTGTGATAGCCAGATGTTGGAAGTAACCCAGATGTTTCTCAACTGATGAAGGGATAGAGAGAATGGGGGTCATTTGCAGAATAGAATACTAACCAGCTATTAAGAACAGCATGAGTTTTGAAGGCAAAAGGATGGAACTAGGAAAATATCATCTTGAGTGAGGTAACTCAGACCAAAAAGATGTGCATGGTATGTACTCACTGATAAGTGAATATTAGCCAAAGAAGTACAAAATACCCAGGACACAATAAATGGAACTGAAGAAGGCTAACAAGCTGAAGGGAACAAGTGAGAATGCCTCAATACTTCTTGGGAGGAAGAGGAAAGAAATCACAGGGTGTAAAGAACGAAGTAATCTGGATGGGAGGGAGAACAGTGAGGGAAAAAGGGGGTACATGATTAGATATCGGGATATAGGACTGAAGCCCTGAGGGCCAGCAGAAAGAATGGAAACAGGCAACCTCGGGGTAGGAGTTGGGGGGGGGAGACCTTATAGAACATACCAGAGACCTAGGAAGTGAGAGACTTTCAGAACTAAAGGGAGGAGCCTTTGATGGCATGCTATATAGTGGGGAAAGAAAACTTGTAAAGTTCACCTACAGTAGAAAGACAGGACATTAGGGGAAAAAGAAAAAGAAAAAGAAAAACCAGTAAAAACCAACAATATGAAATTTTAATTTTTTTTATCTCAACTAAAATTGTGTCATACTGTTAAAAGTCTCTTTTTCTAACACTACAGAAAACTGCCCAAGAAAAAATGATTTAAAAATGTGAGAAACATTTAGTGGGGAAAGAATAATAAAAGGATATGATACAGCTATATTTCAATTATATATTATGTATATAATATACAATGCATAATATATATATATGAATGAAAAATAATAAATGAGAGAAAGTGAGAAGAAAGTATTTCTGAAAAAGACTTAGAACAAAATCATATTCCTTAAAATAACAAAATGTTATGAAGCCAAATGGTAGAAGTTTACCAGTTATTGATAAATAAACATGAAAAACCTGAATAGTGGAAAAAGAAGTATAGTTCTAAAGTGTCTGCCAAGAAAATCCATGTAGTGGAAATTGGTTTTCTGTCTGCAGTAATGGTGTGAAGATGCTGGGGAATGAAGGAGTTCACTTTATTAACAGATTAATGTAGTGAAGGGTTTGAGATGTGGAGCCTAGAGAAAGAATGCAGTTCATCATGGCCTTGTAATTGACAATGTATTTCCCCTTGCCTCATCTTTTCCTCAAACCCCCCCTTTTTTCATTGGATATTCTCTGTATTTACATTTCAAATGTTATCCTCCTTTATCCCCACTCCCATCCCCTCTTCCCCTTGTTTCCAAGAATGTGTTTCCTCTCCCAACCACCCCCTCCACCTCAGTGCCTTGGCATTCCCCTACACTGGGAAAACGCACCTTCACTGGACCAAAGGCCTCTTCTTCCACTGACTTCAAAAAATGCCATCCTCTGCTACATATGCAACTGGAGGCATGGGTCTCTCCATGAGTGCTCATTTGGTTGGTGTTTTAGTCCCTGTGAGCTCTAGGGGGTTTGTTGGTTGATAATGTTGTTCTTCCCATGGGGTTGCAAACCCTTTCAGCTCCTTCAGTCCTTTCTCTAGCTCCTTCATTGGGGTCCCCATGTTCAGTCCGATGATTAGCTGCAAGCATCCTCAACTTTATCTGTATGACTCTGGCAGAGCCTCTGAGATCAAATCTATCTCTTAGCTGGTTATCCTTCACCACACAAGTCTACCTTCTCACAGATGTCCAAACCAGTGAAGCTAGCCAATGAGGGTTAAATGACTCAACATAAACAAAAAACTGGTCCTTACTCTGCTATTCATTATTCAGGTAATTTGTTACAGTTATAGAATTCTGACTAACACAATTGTTAATTACATCTTGTGGAGAAATTTTATATATATTTTTTTTCCAATAAACACTGCTGGAAACTTTGATCATGATTCTTATCATTTACTTACTGGAACTAATTTCATTTCTATAACAAAAAGAATTTAAAATCAATGAAGATATGACTTCTGTGCTTTCAAGCATTGATATACATTATGCAGGTCTTACAAAGTTGTAGTATTAAGAGTCTCTACTAATGTCTATGTACTTACTAGTCCCTGGAATCTAGCTACATTTTTGGTATCAGGTATAACTCCTCACGTGTTGAGTGAACCTTAAATCTACTTACACGGCTATCACTGACAAAGAGTACCAATTTTTCTATCTTCCTATATATACCTTTCCATGCTCATAATCATGGTTCATAGATGATGCAGTTGGGTTGGCCTTTGTAATTTCTTTCTTCTTTTGTAATTTTGAATATATTTTTCTCATATAATGAAAGCTAGACCATAGCCTTACAGAGACTTTGCAATCTCATTAAGTCCCATTTCTCAATCCTTGGACATAGAGCACAAGCCATTGCTGTTCTGTTCAGGAAACTTTCCCCTGTGCCTATGTGTTCTAAGGTTTCCACTGACTTTCTCTTCTAAATGTTTCAGTGTACCTGGTTTTATGTGAAGATCTTTGATCCACTTGCACTTGAACTTTGTACAAGGAGATAAAAAGGGGTCTATTTTCATTATTCTGCATGCTGACTGCCAGTTGAGCCAACACCATTTGTTGAAGAGGCTATCCTTTTTCCATTGAATGTTTTCAGCTACTTTGTCAAAAATCAAGTGACCATATGTATGAGGGTTAATTTCTGGATATTCTGTTCTGTTCCATTGATCAATCTGCCTATCTGTGTACCAGTACCATGTGGAACGGCAGCCAACAGACTGGGAAAAGATCTTTACCAACCCCACATCTGACAGAGGTCTATTATCCAATATATACAAAGAACTCAGGAAGTTAGACTCCAGAGAATAAAACAATCTATTAAAAAATGGGGTACAGAGCTAAACAAAAATTTCTCAACTGAGGAATATAAAATGGCTGAGAAGCATGTAAGGAAGTGCTCAACATCCCTAGTCATCAGGGAAATGCAAATCAAAACAACCCTGAGATTCTACCTCACACCAGTCAGAATGGCTAAGATCAAAAATTCAGATGACAACAGATGCTGGAGAGGATGTGGAGAAAGAGGAACACTCCTCCACTGTTGGTGAGGTTGTAAGCTGGTACAACCACTCTGGAAGTCAGTCTCGTGGTTCCTCAGAAAATTGGACATAGTACTACCTGAAGACCCAGTTATTCCACTTCTAAGCATATACCCCAGAGACGCTCCAACATTCAACAAAGACACCTGCACTACAATGTTTATAGCAGCCCTATTTATAATAGCTAGAAGCTGAAAAGAAACAAGATGTCCTTCAGTAGATGAATGGATACAAAAAATTGTGGTATGTACACAATGTAGTACTACTCAGCTACAAGAAACAACGACTTTATGAAATTCTTAGAAAGATGGATGCATCTAGAGAATATCATCCTGAGTGAGATAACCCAGTCACAAAAAAAAAAAAAACTGACATAATATGCAGTCACTGATAATTGGATACTAACCGCAGAAAACTCTGAACATCCCCAGAAACTACTCGCAGTTCATATGAAGCTAAAAAAAATAAAATAACAAAGGCCAAATAGTGAAAGCCTCAGTCCTTCTTAGGAAAATAAAATAAGTGTATATCATCCTCTCAGAGTGTGGTACACCTAGATCTTAAATCATTAATAATCCAAGACCTAGGAATATAGCCTTGTGGCAATTTCTGGTATTCAAAGATCACTATGTTTAATCTACACACACCAAAAACTCTGACTGTTTCAATGTTACATTCTGTTCTACATGTACTTTATTCTTATGGTAACTAGTGGGAATTCAATGTGTGCTATCAGACCTCTAAAAGAATTGCCAAAATGCTTTTAAAAATCTGTACATATCTCTCTCTTTTTAAATAAAGTTGTAAGAAAAAAATGAAAGAATGAAAGCTAGACCATAGGAAAGAGATTTGCATTTCAAATGCAGCTTGCGGCATCCAGTTTTAGTATACTAAATGTGTTGTGTCTTGGGGAGTATAGCCAACCTCTTAATCCAAACAAGGGCTACATTAATAATATGTATTGTTTTAGCCATCACATAAACTATTCTCACCACCCATTTGAATGTAGGTTCCTTGTGTTCTTGTACTGAGATTTTTGTTTGACTCTGGTTCTGCAGGGAACTTTGTATGCCTGAGTAATTTAATTTCCTTTCAGATACACACACACACACACACACACACACACACACACACACACACACACAAATAACCAGAGCACACACATATATTTTATATGTAAAGCTAATGTGCCAAACAGCCGTGGCACATTACTAGTGTAATTGTCTCTCTACCTAGAATTTACTCACACCCCTCCCTTCACTTTACTTTTTTTTTTATTACCCTCTTCATATTCTGTTACCTGCTCTGTCCCACTGACGCTCCACTCCCACTTACTGCCTATGGTTTCTTTGTACTTTACTCATTTCTTTAGTAACTCCATGTGATATACCATCTTTTGAGGAACCAAAGACGAGGTGAAAATTGCTGGTTTCTTTGGAATCTCAGGAGTGTCACATGATGTTTTTTGGAAGCTGTCTTGTGAGAGGATCCTCTGCTGAGGCAGGTAAAGAAGAGAATGTGTTCCTGAAGCAGACGCATGGCAGGGCATGTGATAATTTGCTGGAGCGGACACTTGACAGGGCACATGATGTTTGGAAAGAGTAGAAATGGAGACCCATAAATAGTGAGAGGTTGCTCTTACATTGTGATGCCATACAGTGCTTTTTTGGGCTTCGCTGTGCTTCACTGGCTGTGCGACACTTGTTCCTTCTCTGGTCTTCTCTTGCCTTTACTTTGCAGAGAGAAATGAGAAATGCACCATGGGATCTGTAGTTGTATTCCCGCTGATTCTGCCCACTTGCACTGCCGATGAAGTTCTGATGAGTCTTGCTTGACTCCACTGTTGATTTATATTTGGGCTTTGCTAGACTGCTGCATTCCTAACAAGGAAGATTGGAATCACCCTCCAAAGAGCTACTAATATGCACATCCACAATCCCCTTTTCCTAGTAACCTTACTTCTCCACTACCTCTGGTTGGTGGACTAGAAAGAAGGTTGACGCACTTAAGACCCCTAAATAAAGTAGGGTTGGAAAAAAATCTAAGCCTGTAACAAATAATAGAAAGCAAGACATTTGTTATCCCACTTAAGATCTTCTTTTCTAGGTTTGTCCACTTACCCGAAGAGTTCATGATTCATTTTAATTAAGTGAATAATAAACTGAATAGTATTCCATTGCACAGATGTAAACATGTTTATCCTTAGTGCATTTATTGAAGGGTATTTAGATTTTATACATTATCTGGAAGCTGGATATAGCAGCTGAGTAGTTAGCTCTGAAGTAGGATGGTGAGACCTTTAGGTTTATGCCAAAAGGTAGAGCTGGTTCGTGTGGTAGGCTTCTCTTTAGTGTTCAGTGGTTCTCCATACTGATGTCCAGCACATTGGCAGCAGTTTGCATTCCCAGTAACAGTAAATGAGGTTCATTTTTCTCCACAGCTTGTATGCATTTGTTGTCTATTGTCAGTTTTAGGCATTTTGACTGGAGTATAGCAAAATTTCATTTAATGTCTGTCACTGCTAAGAATGATGACTTTTATTTTTAGATATTACATACTCATTTTATTTCTTCTATTAGGAATTCACTGTTTATATATTTACTACATTTTATGGTGTTTTTTTTTTTGAGATTACCATATTGCATCCCTGATGTAAATGTAACTTTTGTTCTCCAGATATAATTGTCATCTCAGAGGCTTGCTGCTGAGTAAGCTCACCCTTCCAAGCTTTTTCTGAAATCTGTTTCGATGATTCGACTGAGATGTTATGGTTGAAAACTCCTCTCAAAGCTGATTAATTCAAACTGGCTTCTCTCAGCCACTGAATTTCTCTGCTTGGCCTTAAACTCACTTTGGCAATTTGTTATAATCTTCTGGCTCATTCTTATTCTCTGGCTTGTTCTGTCTTCATCTGTAATGATTATCTGTAAAACGGCTCTTGTAAAGCTTTCTCCTCCCTCCCCCCTCTCTTTTCTGTGCTGTTCTCTAAGTAGCCTCTTTTTCTGTCCTCATGATCTGTGGGGCGTATTTTTTCTCTGACTTTCTGTCACACCTTTCATTCAACCTTGTCTGCCCCTTGATTATACTTCATTGTTCGAGATTAAAGATATGTGAAAAGCCTGCATTCTTGCCAGAGACCACACAGACTTAGAGAGTCTTTGAACCCCTTGCCTGAGCAGCCATGTTGCTGGATTAAAATTTCTCTATACACTGTAATGTTATATACATTGCTATCTTTTAATCCCATGTTTTTGTTTTTGGGTGGATTTGTTTGTTTGTTTTTATTCTTTACTCTTTTGTTACAGTCCAGATTTTATCCTTCTCCTAATCCACCCTCTAACCCTTGCATATCCCACACCTCTCTCCCACTTCTCCAATCTCCATTGCACTAGACCTCCCCACTCCCTGGGGCCCCAAGTCTCTCCAGGATAGGTGCATCTTCCTTGAGTTTAGACACAGAAGTCCTCTGCTGAATATCTCTGTTGGTGGCCTCATATCGTCTGGTGTATGCTGCCTGGGTAGTGGCTCAGTGTCAGAGCATCCCAAAGATCCAGGTTAGTTGAGACTGCTGGTCATCCAAGAGGGTCACCCTCCTCCTCAGCTTCTTCTAGCTTTTCCCTAATTCAACCACAGAGGTGACCATCTTATGTCCATTGGTTTGGTGTAAGAATCTGCATGTGACTCTTTCAGCTGCTTGTTGGGCCTTTGGAAGAGTAGCCAATTAATTTTTGTTGCATGCATATATGAGATTTTGTCTCTATGCCCAGTTTTCATTGTCATTAGTCCTTGATTCTTTGTTTGTTGAATAATTTGTAAATTATTGATATTTTATGTTCCTAGATTTATTTACATGCCCACAGATAAGTGTACTGCTGCTCACCTTCAAGGAAACTTCTCTTCCCAGCAAATGCAGAGCATCACAAAGGCCACAGCAGATACATAATAGAGATCTCTCAGGAAACCCAGTTAAAAGAGAAACTGCTACCTTACAGCTGTTGTTTCTATGGCTCAGGAAACATTACAAAAGAGGAGGAAAGAAATGTTCTAAGAGGCAAAATATTAGCAATTCCACAGTGAACTGATGTCTCCTGAAATGGATGTATAAACAAGATTGTAATAAAATAGACAATAGAAGGGTGAAGATTTCATGGTGTTCTCTTTCTAGGCAAAGAACAACAGGCAATTAATAATTGCTGGGGGAATTGTTGCTCTCCAGAGGATGAGCCTTTGTATTTGCAGTCCAGTGTAGAGTGGATCTGAAAACATATATGCAAAAACAACAAAAATGGACTCAAATTTAGTGTTATACATTTTCACAGTATTTTAAGTATTTTTTATTTCAATAAAATCTCTATTCTTAGTGGATATCTGGCGTACAACTGATCATATGTTCTTGCTGTTACAAAGAGTGCTATTTATGCACAGACATTTTTCCATTAAATATATTGAATATATAAATAGATAATGCAAATATAAAAATAAAATACTGCCACATCAGATAGAGGCCTAATTTCCAAGGAATACAAAGAACTCAAAAAGCTAGACACCAGAGAATCAAACAACCCTATTAAAAAATGGGGTACAGACTTAAACAAAATTTCTCAGTTGAGGAATATTCAATGGCTGAGAAACATCTAAGGAAGTGCTTGACATTAGCCATCAAAGAAATGCAAATCAAAACAACCCTGAGATTCCACCTCACATCAGTCAGAATGGCTAAGATCAAAAACTCAGATGACAACAGATGCTGCCGAGGATGAGGAGAAAGAGGAACACTTCTCCACTGTTGGTGGGGTTGTAAACTGATACAACCACTCTGGAAATCAGTCTGGCGGTTCCTCAGAAAAATAGACATAGTACTACCTGAAGACCCAGTTATTCCACTTCTGGACATTTACCCCAGAGATGCTCCAACATACAACAAACAAAGATACATGCACCACAATGTTCATTGAAGCTCTATTTATAATAGCCTGAAGCTAGAAAGAACCCAGATGTCCTTCAGTAGATGAATGGATACAAAAATTGTAGTACATTTACACAATAGAGTACTACTCAGCTATCAGAAACAATGACTTTATAAAATTCTGAAGAAAATGGATGCATCTAGAGAATATCATCCTGAGTGAGATAACCCAGTCACAAAAGAACAGACATAATATGCAGTCACTGATAATGGGATACTAACCCCAGAAAGCTCTGAACAACCCACAAACAACTCACAGACTGTGTGATGTTCAAGAAGAAAAAAAAGAATATATTTTAATGAAAATAGAACTATATCACATTCCCCTTTCCTCCCTACAGCCCCTCCCAGTTTCTCTCCTATCCCCTCAAATTAATAGCCTCTTTTCCTATATTATTGTTACATATATACATATGTGTATGTATATGTACCCACAAATACTTAATTTACAACATTAAAAAACTGTATTTGTATACTTTTATGCAAAAAAATATAATTTCAAAAAAAAGATGAAGATACATCATAAACCGTTAAGTTCATAAAATCTAAAATGTGTGTCCATGTAAGATGGTTCTTTAGTATCTTGATTCTGCCCAACTTAAATTATGCTAAATTTGTTCACAGAAATAGACCAGCCCAATTGTATATAAAATGCTTCCAGATTTAAAAAAATACTGAAAAACTACTTCAGATTTTAAAAATAAAATGTAGTTTCTGATGTGGAAAGTGTAGTGACTAAAGATTCTTTTTTACATCTTCTCTTCTGAAAGACAAATAGGTAGTATCAATCAAGTTTATGACTTTTTCCCACTATACCTGGAGAATAAAAGGAATAGTTTCAATTTAAATAACATAAAAATTGTTATCATGATGGATAATATGTATTTAATCAAACTATACTCAATCCGTATAGCTCTAGCTTGAACAATTCTTTTAAATACGAAAATCTAGTATAAAAATGAGGATGCTTGCAAAATGTATTGTTAAGATTTAAAGCCAAAGTTATAAAAATGATTATATGCTGCAGTTTTTTTATTGCTTTTATGTATTTGTCTAGATATTTGACTATATACATGTTTCTATGTCCACATCATTCAGTATGTTTATAATACAAAGAAAAGAGGGTTTATACAAATTCATAATATATTAAGAGCTGGGGATGAAAATAAAAGGTGTGGTTGTTGGAAAAACAATGGTCCATAAGTTGGTATATTTCAATGTTTGGTCTGCAGTTAGAGGAATTGTTTGGGAAGGATTAGGGGGTGTGGCCTTGTTGCAGTAAAAATCTCACTAGCTTTGGGTTTGAGGTTTCAGTGACCCCAACCATTCTCAGTTCTCCTTCTTCCTCTTACTTGTGCACCAATAGTTAAGCTCTAAATAACTGCTTTAGGACCATTCCTATAAACTTCTGCCTGCTGCCTGCTGCCTGCTGCCATTTTTCCTGTCCTGGTGGTCATGAAATAACACTCTGGAACTATAGGCCCCAATAAATTCTCTACATTGCCTTGATCAAATGTGTTATCATAGGAATAAAAGAGTCACTAAGACAGGAATGCAGATAAAGGAATTCCATTATTACTCCATATTTGTATCATTTATAATTACCTATGTATTATATATTGTGAATGATTTCTTCTGATTGAAACATGTTCAAAGGAGAAGATGATTGTTGTGAAAATGTTTTAATTTTTATTTATAATTTAATAATAATACAAATTTAGGCTACATTCTCTCATATATAATTAATGTATATATATACAATACAACATGATGTTTTTATATAAATCAAGAGTTGCATAGCTTAGTTCTGCTTCATTAATTATTGAGATTAAAGCTATTTATTGTCTTTTATTTTGAGTTGTCTCATAGCAATAGTTACATGAAATATATTGAGTATGGGCGTTGGTTTTGGCTTTATGTTGTTTATATATCTACTGGTTAATTATTTACATTACAAATGTTTTCCCCATCCCAGGTTTCCCTTTTGCAAAGCCAACACTACCTTTCAGAGAATGCTCTTCAACCCTTCTACCCACTCCAACCTCACCTCCCTAGCATTACTTCCAGTGAAACATGGAACCTCCTATTGATGCCAAATACGGCAATCCTCTGCTACATATGCAGCTGGAACCATGGCTCCCCTCATGTGTATTACTTGGTTGGTGGTTTGGTCCCTGGGAGCTCTGTAGGGTTGGGAGAGGGTGCTCCAGTTAATTGATATTGTTGTTCTTTCTGTGGGTTGCAAACTCCTTTAGCTCCTTCAGTTCTTCCCCAACTCCTCCATTGGGGTCCCAATGCTCAGTCCAATGGTTGGCTGCAAACATCCACCTCTGTATTGCCCAGGTGCCAGTAGAGTGTCTATACTATACCAGGCTTCTGTCAGCAAGTGCCTTTTGGCTTTACCAATAGTTTCTGGGTTCGGTGTCTGCAGATTGGATTGATCCAAAGGTGGGGCAGTCTATGAGTGGCCTTTTCTTCAGTCTCTAAGCTACTCTTCCTGCCTGCATTTCATTTAGAAAGGAGCAATTCTGGGGTAACATTTTTGAGATGGGTAGGTGGCCTCATCTCTCAACCAGAGGCCATGTTTATCCACTGGAAAATGTCTCTACAGGTTCTCTCTTTCTTTTGTTGGGTATTTTGGCTAATGTCATCCTCCTTGAGCCCTGGAAGCCTCTTGCTTCCCAGATATCTGAGACTTTCGAGTGGCTACCTCCAGTTCCCCATTCTCTACTTCTACACACATCCATTCAATTTCCTGACCCTTTTACTCCTCTCCTGTCTCCTCCCACACCTGATCCTGCCCACCCTGCCTTTTCCTTCCTCCTCTTCACTCCCTGACAGGTCCCTCCTTCTCTCTACCTCTGATGATTGTTTTGTTTCCTCTTCTGAGTAGAACTGAAGGATCAACTCTTTGGTCTTCCTACTTGAGCTTCATATAGTCTGTGAGTTGTAGTGTGGGTATTCCAAGCTTTTGGGCTAATCTCCACTTATCAGTGAGTATATACAATGAGTGTTCCTTTGTGACTAGGTGACCTCACTCAGAATATACTTTCTAGTTGCATCCATTTGCCTGAGAATTCATGAAGTTATTGTTTTTAATAGTTAAGTAACACTCCATTGTGTAAATGTACCACATAAAACATATTGTAAGAATAAACTAAAATATCATAGAGAGAGTCTCCAAGCTGAGTTTGTACTCATGGTTATATTTATATTTGTAACAATCAATATCTGGTTTAGTAGTCATTATTCTTTAATAATTACAAGTCAAGGCTCATTTCACACTCTATCCATTTTGATAATACTGTTTGTAAATGTTATATCATTTTATACAGTATATTTGATTCCTATATAAATCTGTCCAGTACATGCATGTATATGTTGAGATTAAATACTATCATTGCCTCATTCTTGTGTCTTCTGTGGCTAACAGCAATTTTCCTATATTATATTGAATTAACTTTTTTTAAACTGCCAAATCTACTTGTTTATTTTAAAGGATTTAAAAGATAAAATTATCACTATTATAGAGAAATACTAAGTAAGAAAATACAAAGAAGTTAATTTGTGTTACTATGCCATTGAAAGTTGCCTTTGTTTGGTAATGTCGCTGAGTTCAAACATTATCCCTGCTTAGATGGCATTTTTATTTTTCTAAATTATATTCCATTTTATTTTGAAAATGCTAACAAACAATGTAAAAATCTCAAAATTCAAGAGTAACTGGATTTTCCATTTAAAATACCACCTAAATTCCTAGATGATCCTCAAAGGATAAGATATGCTAGCAAAGCATTTTTTGGTACTTTCTACAAAACACAATCTAGATGTTTGCTAATAGGGTGCTAACATTTATCTCTATCCAACAAAATAATATTTGTTTGTATATCATGTTTATTTGGACAAGCAATTCTGAAATGTCTATAAGGGATAATTCTGAAATGTGTATAGGGGCTAATGTCTCACCAGAGTAACATTGAGTTAGAAAGCTACTTAAAATTAGATGTGAAATACACAACATATTGAAAATTAAAAGTTATATTTTTATTTCAGCGTATATGAAGTCACTTTCTGGTTATTCATGTCTATGCGACATCAGAAAGAAGAAAAAATATAAGATTTGAGAGAACTGTGAACTCTCTCTGCTTGTGTAAATTAGAAAGAAAATAACTGCTGAAATTCTACAGGAAGAAATTTCAGTTAAGTTGAGTGCCTCAAAAACTATTCTGGGAAAATAGTAAACTACGTGAACTTTCCAGAAATTATAAGTAAAGGTAGTTCTATTCAGGTTTATGTAAACAATAAACAGGTTTTTACTTCTATTTTATTTTCTTATTTTAGATACTTGTTTGTATTCTACTGAGAGAATTGATTTGAGTACATAGGAAAGTGGAGAGGATCTATTTTTTTAAATTTATGTATAATAAAAAATTCGATAAAATTTACAGAGTTAGAAAAACAGGTAGATGATTGATAAACAGGTGGTGGACAGCAATAGATAGGTAACAGGGATTGACAGATACAAAGATGAACAATGTGCCGAGGTACATATTTAAATTCTTTTCAATACAAACATGGCTTTCCCCCAAACACATTACTACATTTAATTCTGAACGTCAAATAAATCTGAGAACTTGAAAACATCTCTGCTTCCCTAGTGTACCCTGCTATATTATTATTTGTCAAGAAACCCTATATGCTGTCATTTGTATAAATGATGGCTAACTCGATGGCAGGAATAGAAACTGATAGACTTTAGGGGACTAATTTGCTGTTTTCAAATCTCATTTGATACGGTAAGAAAAGTGAATAGAATGTCAACTGAAACTGTCAGTAGGAGAAAAGACAACACTGACACCCACCCTGCTTGGCTCTGTGCCTGCTTCCAGTTACTTATGTACCCCCTGGAACACAGTGTTTTCTCTTCTTTGATATGATTACTTTCTAGAACCATTAAGGGTGAACCCTGATTTTACCTGAAGTGTTCTCTGCAGTTAGTTATCTCTGATGAGTGAACCTAATTCTGTTCTGCCAGGACCTTCAGTAATAAATGAGGGTCTCAGGTAGGTGTCTTCCATGAAGAAAAACCAAAGGATGAAAATCACAATGAACTTTGAAATGCTTAGGCTTAGAGGAGGGAAGGGGGAGCTATAAAAACAGCAACTGATATGCTAGATAATTTCTCAACAGCTTAAATACCGTTAATTTTTTTTTAATGCTGTACTCAGAAGCAGAGCTGCTGTAGATTGAATTAAGCTTCATTATTGATTCCCCACAACATTGTTGGTGTGTTGGCCATTGAAACACATTACCGGATACTTAAGTGTAATTTATAATGCTTTGAAGAACATTTACCTCATTTAAAACAGCAAATCTTGCCATTCAAATGAGAGAAGGTATCGGGACTCACTATAGAGAAATGTTAGATGCAGATCTAATGTCCATTAGAGTAACCAAACAGACTTTACATAACATTTTGAATTAAACATTTCAAACAGAATATTCTTTTAATAATAGAGCTGCATCACAAGCTGTAATTATGAAAAGTCGATTAAATAATTGTGGTTTGGAACCTCCATGACATTATGGAGATATAATAGGACATTATGTGAGAACTGGAAGAGTCCAATTCATGTACAACTCAAAAAATGGCCTTCTACCTGAGTACATATTACGTTTATGACATTTTTCACATTAGCATCATTACATTGCATGCTGTTCTCTGCTTTTTGGTAAAAATGCATCACCTGTAATATACTTAGCTCAGTGTTTTACATAATGCAATCTCGAGTTAGAATTTGAATGAGAGGGAGTATTTATTCAAGTTTCCCTGCATAATAATAGGAGAATTGTAATTCTCAAGTGAGTGCTAATGTGAAGCTTTGCATGGTTTCCTCCTTACTCCTCTTCCTAATAGAAAACCGAAATAAAGACAACCAGGATATTATTTATTTATTTATTGTAAACCTCTTTCCTATATTCATGTTTCATTGGACCAATATATTAAATTAATTATTAAGAAGTCTCACTCAGTTTATTTAAACTCATTTATTATCTAGTTTTAATGATTATCTGGGTTTTTTTTTTTTAGGAAATAGTGCAACTTAAATTGTCAATGTGATATTTATATTCTGAGTTGTTTCCTGAACTAGGGCTTTTAATTTTAAATTTTACTGTTTTAGAATTCCATACATGCACATGACAAATTTTGATCAAATTGTCCAACTCAATCACTCCTCTCTAATTCATCCCTAGCCTTTGAGCACCTTCACATACCAAATTAATGTGATTTGTCTTTAAATCCACTGAGTCTGTTGCCTATATGTGCATGATTATGAAATCATCTATAAGAGCATATGCAGCCTCATAAAACCACATCCACGATGAAAACTGAATTTGCCACCAGCAAATTGGTTGCCAACAGCTCATATGCTATAGGTGAGGATTTTCTAGTCCCGATCAATGCCAGAAGTTTGGCTCATTTAATCTTATTTGGGAAAGATCTTATCTATATAGGCCTAGCCCTCGTGAGTTTATGTGAGTAATGACTCTCTTATGTTGGGCAAATCATATATTGCTGATTTCAACAACCTGTGTCTCCTACAATATTTTCTCCCTCATAAAAATCACTGATCCTTAAAGAGAGAAGGTGGGTTATAGAAGTTCCCTTTATAGCTGGCAGTCCAGGCTTTATTCTCTCTATATTAAGCAGGTGTGGGTTTATATATAAACTAACATTTATTGTGAAGACAAGCTTCTCTCATGAGAGTTGCGAGCTAACATAAACCACATGTATAAATGTGAAGTGTAGGGGTGGCTTATTACTATGTCTACTTCGCAACATAGTAGAGTTAGGTTCTCACATATTTTTGTTAGTCATGGTCTTTGGACCAGTTGATAGTGCAAGACTATAGAGTGGGCTTTAAACCCAGTCAAGTACTATCTACCTATCTGCATCAGTTCCTGAAACTTTTGTACCATTGAGCATAAGTTTTCAGGCCAGCCATTTTTGTAACTCATTGTGTATGCGGCTGACTGAAGCATCCATGCTTTTCTCTCCAGGTAGAAGCTTCAGGCTCAGGGAAAGCTAGCGAGTAAGAGAGATGATGATAACTCCAGCTTTACTTTTCCATGTCTTCTGACACTAGAACTTGGTGTTCAGCATTAGGATCTTACCACCAAATTCTGGGAGATAACCATGAGTAACAGCAGTATCTTGTATTGTTTCACGAGAGGTGGGGGTCTATGGGACCCCACTGACTAACAATGTAAAAAGGTATAACTTATAACAGGGACTGGTGTGCTATGGGTTTAAAAATAAGGTTTTACCTCTTGGTGAGCAGCCAGAGTAATGGTAATCATCTCTAGAGTTGGAGATGAGGGAGCTGGGGTACACTGTGCTTTTTAACAACAAATTAATAGGGGGTATTCTACACTTAGCACTGAGATTTTTCATAAAAAATCTATAGCTCCTGAGAGCATCATTATTCATTCACTCATGGAGTATCTATTGAAGCTGTCTAAGCAAATGTTTCTTTTACTTTTGAGGGCTATAAGATGAAATTTACCAAACAACCTCTGCTGTAGAAGACATTCACATTACAATACCTTGGCACACAGCAAATTCACTTTTACCTTGTCTTCCTCAGAATATTCTTACAGCAATATAGATGGATAAGTGGTTAAGAATGCAAACTGCTTTTGCATGTAACCCATGTTCACTTCACAGTATCTACTGAAACATCTTAAGAGACCATATTCAGGAGATCCCATGCCTTCAATGTCTATGGGCACCAGCGTTCAAATGTAAAACATTAAAAAAAAATGTTTCTTTTACTCCTCACTAAGCTTCAAAACCTGGGTATTGTGACAGGGTGGCTCTTGTTCCATGTTTTCAAGCTTACTGCTCTACCATCTCTCTCTCTCTCTCTCTCTCTCTCTCTCTCTCTATATATATATATATATATATATATATATATATATATATATATCATCTACCTATCTATCTATCTATCTACCATTTATCTATTATCTTTATTTCTCTATCTATCTATCTATCTATCTAGATATCATATATGTATCTTTATCTCTTTTTCAATCTCTGACAATATTTGAGATTTTTCTGCGACCACCCATTGAGCCATAGCGTTATTGACATGTGCTAGCATGTTCAATTTTTATAGTCCCAATGAACCCAATGTTGACTTTCATTCATTAAGGGGAAGTTTTACAGAAACTAAGCTACATCTCTAACCCCATACTTGAATAACACTTGCAAAGAAAATTGGAAGTGTGCAGATTTTTTTTGAACAATGTTATTCAGGTAAAAATATCTCAAGTTGTATTCTCTGCCCTTGAGAGTCTTTCTACTGAGCAGTCTAGAAAATGATCAACAAGTTACCACAAACTTTTCTATGGACAATTGGCAGTGATGATTTCCATGTTCCTTATTAGTATCCGTTAATCTAGAGGGATTTCTTCAGATTACAACTCATTATATGGCATTTGTTTAGTGGTCACACCATACTCAAATACCTAATGTACTGTCTTTCACATTTTTTACTCATTAGTCTTTGATCATTTTCAAGACTTCACAGTTAATGACACCCATGCATGACAGCTTCTAGTTATAACATTGCAAAACAAACTAAAACTAGACCTAACTCATTATTATAAAAGAATAAGGGATTTGTGTAGTTCTCAGTTTGATTATAGTATTTTCTTAAAGTTACAGTCCCTATGTGTAAAGCTGTTTCAAACTACATTGTTTAAAATTTAACTCAATTGCTAGGAACATGAGTATACACTGACTATATCATATTTTAGGGGGTTATGATTAATTTGGGCCTCTATCTCTCACTAAATAATGTAACATTGTAAGGAATATATTATACTTAATTGGGTATTTAACACTGAAAAACAACTTAGAGAGAGCCAGAGCCAGAGAGCCAGAGAGGAGGTAGAAAAGGAGAGAGGGAGAGAGAGAGAGAGAGTAAGAGGGAATTAAAACCATTTAAAAAAAAATCTCTCCGGCACTCTCCTACTTGACTCTAGTTCTTAAAAGCTTCCACTACATCCCAGTGGTGCTACCAGAATAAAAAAGATTTCAGTCTCTTGAGTTGAAAAGCAATCTATATTAGATATTCATGCATTATTCTTATGAGAGCCCTTTCTCAACCTGTGCAGCTTCCTAAATGACAGGGGTGGTAAGAATATAAAGTTTAATGTTTTTAACTACTTCTAAATTTATGAAAGAACTTAGGAATGAGTATCTTTGGGTTATAACAACCTGTTTTAAAGTACTGAGAATGTTATATTAATAAGATAATTTTGATAAAGCCAAGAGAGCTGGTTGCCAAAGGAAGAAGTCACAAGTTACCAGGTGAATATACTGATCCAAAACTCTGCAACCTCAGAAGAACAGTTATGTATTGAAGAATCACAGTAACAAAGTAGTCAACCAAGAATTCCTATAAAATGAAAGCATCTGTGTGGGTTAATAAGAATGACCTGCGTTGACTGTGACTGGTAATAGTGATTGCTAGTATGAAAATATATCGTAGTTTCCTGTAGAAAGCATACTTTTTGGATTGCTAATGGAGTAGTATCTAGATAAGATCAGCCTGTGCATAGGACTGTGGGCCATTGTATGAAAACAGTGAATGGAGGTGGGAAGACAGACACTAACCAAGGCTTAGTCCTCATTAAGACATGAGAAAAAAAGATGAACCCTCACTTAACTGTCTGCATGATTGTTGATCATTGTACTCTGCCCAGAAACCTCATGTTCCTGCTGGTATGTTGGAATTCCTTTTAAAGTGTAAGGCAAGACTAAGACCACTTTAGTTGCCCTGTTCGGGTTAGTTCTTCCTAGCAGTGTACCTAATATAGAAAATTGTATCAAGAAGTAGCCAAATATACTGTAATAAGTCAACTACATTGTGCTTAGCTCCTAGAAACAGACTTGATGGAAGTATTTGGGATAATTTGGAACTTTCAGATAAAAATTCCCTTTGATACCGTAAGCAGAGTTTAACTGGCCACCTTGGTAGAAGACAGGAGTATACAATGCTGAAAGAAATGAAGATAAAATGAGGTCTTGGCTTAAGTATTTTCTAAGGAGAATAAGGATTCTGTCAAGAACTGGGCTAAGGGCCCATTCATGTAATACTCTGGCACAGAATCCGGCTGCATTCTGCCCATGTACTGATAAGTGGAGGTGGAAGGTTAGAAACACAGGTAGTGGATTAATTGGTTTATTGGACAAAAATTTTAGACAGGAGAGTATGCAGGCTGTAGCTAGCTAGCTGTTACTACCTGCACATATATATTCAGAGCTACAGTGAATATGAATAGAAGTTGGGGAAGAAAAAAGTTTTAAGTACAGTTTAATAGGAAGTGAACAAAAGCAAGTTTAAAGGTGTATCCAAGGTTATGGAGCAGTGACATCTGTAATTCGTACTGAGCAAACTCTTACTGCTCAGTACAACAGTAGAAAAAGTGTTCAGAACGCAACAGCCCACCCCCTCGAAGGATCTAACTTCTGAAAATACATTTGTTTTTCTGAATAAAATTGTCCAGCTCTAGATGGAGTTTGTCATGGCCATCCTTATAGACACAGACAAGCTAATGTAACTGTGATCCAAGAGAGTAAGTCTTGATCTGGAATTGGCAACAGATTTGACATTGCTATGAATATGGTACTGGTTGACAGACATGAAAGAAAGATTTAAAAGGTCCCTTTGTCTTTGTTGATAGTTTCAGAGAGACACTGAGTTCAGGCAATGAGGATTAGAACCAAAGTCAATGAAAAGAACCCTTTGATAAATTGTCTCATGAAGCTCTAAAGGAGAAATTTAAATTTTAGTGGAATCCTCCAGATGTTGGAGATGCCCAGAACATGGAATGTCCCTCCTCCAAGATAATTCAACCACAGTGGTATCCAAATTCAGACTATTGCTTCTATTTCTGTCAGCTGCTTGTTGGGCCTCTAAGAGGGCAGTCATGCTAGGCTCCTGTCTGTGGCCCTGGCTATAGTAGACCTCCTCGAGGACTTCAGACTGTGGGGTCTTCAGAGGAGCAGATAGTCTGGTCTGCCCAGGCAGAAGGCAGAGGCAGGGAAGTTCCAATCAATCATTCTTATGTCTCATGTCTTTGCCTTTAGAATAAGATTTTTTTCTGCGCTATTGTATGGTGGAACTTTATGAAGTTTTATGGATGAGCTCACTATAAAATGATTGACTTGAGTCTTGAATTTTACATCATCTAGAAGACTAGATTCTGAATGTTAAAATTATCTCAATTATGTTGTCTTGAGTCAGAAGACTCATACTATCTGTGATCAGTATGACAAAATGGGTCAAGGTTCTAGATGCAATGAAATGGGGAAAGGTAGCTTTCTTTGTCTCTGTCTCTCCCTCTCTCTCTCTCTCTCCCGCTCTCTCTCCTTCCTGGCTGGATGCATGTTGACAAGAAGCCACACACTCCTATTCCTGTGACCTCTCTGTCAGCATGACCTTCCCTTCTAACTGAGGCCAGAGTAAACACTTCTTTCCCTACGTTCCTTTAATTAAGGAATTTTGTGGCAGATGCATGTGAACAAGTAACAAGGTAACTTACCCAATGGAGAAGTGAGATTCACACTCTTGTGACTACAAAAATGGCCACAGGTGTTTCTTCATATGAACGTTCATTTGTATATTTCAAAGTTCCTTAGAAAGCATCTAGAACAGGAACCAAACTCATTTCAGGTGCTTTGGTAATTTTTCCAGCAAATTATTAAAACTGGAGTTTCTGGAGAGAGGACTCTGAGATCCTCTGGTTTATAGCTAAATTAGACAGACATTGTGAATCATTTCAGGGCCCAAAATATAACAAATATCTGAAGAAATTATTGTACAATATGATGAGACTGAGCTGTTAAACAGTGGGATCTTTTCTAATCTTCACTATTTTCAGGTTTATGTTCAATTGTAGAACATCCAGATGGTGAGCACTAAGATTAAAAGAGTATTAAATATCAGAACAAAAGCTCAAAAACAGTTATCTAAATCTAGAATGAAAATTCTGTGAATAAGATAAATAAAGAGGAATCAATTCTCTTTAAAGAAAACAGTTTGGCTATGAGTTAAGAATTGTTAAATTGTGCTGAGAATGTTAATGCTAATTATAGACCTTATTGCAACCTCACTTTTAAAAAGACCTATGTTTCCTTTAATTAATCAAAGCTGTTAGAGATCTACTCAATTTGATCCTTTCATTGACAGCTGCCAGACTCTGCCTTGTGCCCAAAAGCTTTGGCAGAATACTGTCAACCTAAGAATGTTTTCTATTAGCAACCTGCTGAGTTGCATTGTAGCAACCAAGCTACTCTGAATCTTTCTGGGATATTTATCAGGAAGAATATGCCAAATGAAAGTAACTTTCTTACCAGAGTTTGGCGGAAGCCACAGACTGTTCAAAATGGCTCCAGGAAACTACACCAGACTAGAAAGACTGTACTTCTGAGAAGACATACATTAGTGACCTGGAAATGATGTGGTTACCATGCACCTCATTTCAATCAGTATCGGAGGGAATCACTCAGTTTTAGGGATTCAGTAAAATGCCAATGATTAATGCAATATTAATCTTCAAATTAATTCTTATAAACGTATCGTGGTTGTCAAATTTGGAAGCTTCACAAGCTGAGAGTATGGGATACAGAGAAAGTACGAAGATCAGAAGAGAAAGACTGAGACTCCAAGGATTGTAAGCCTTGAGATTCAAACCTCTGGAGACCTATCTCCTGCCACTGCTCACTGGCGCTACTATTATGAGTATAAATGACTTTATGAGCTTGGAACCATAAGCCTGCGATTCTCAGGTCTTAGGTCTGAAAGCCTCTAGATTTGGAATCTTCTGCCCATGAAGGACTCTGGGCTATCAATACTAAGGAGTCTGCCACTTTTCTACCTATGTTTTGTACCATGATAGAATAACAACTCCCCTTAAGCTGTTTGAACTGTGTGGATTGAAACTTGCTCTAGGTTTTTTATGCTTTCCCCATGTAAGAGACAACAAAGAGAATCTAATTGTTTTGTTCAGCTTCCCTATCTCTGTTAAATTTAACCAGCATGTGAGATGCCAACATTCATGAAAATAGAAGTAAAATTACATGAGATGAAAGAACACAGGAAAAAAATGAAAAGTATCTAGTGTAGTGCTACTGTGCAAAATAAACCCTCACACATCAGATCTTGTCAAGAATAAAACAGATAATTAAGGACATTAAGAAATACTTTTAAGGATACAAAGGATGCAATAGAAAATATACGTGGTTTTATATCTTTAGATTTAGTGATCATTCACAAAAACAATAATATAAAGTAAAATCAGAAGTTTACAAATGAAAAGTTCACTTCATTAGAACTCATAGAAACTATGTTACCTATATCTAGGGCTAAATTATATTATGTCTCAAGGCTTAGTAGTTGGATAGAGATTTACTATATATTCCTGAATATAGTAAGAGACAAAACATTTTATTTTTGGACTTGTTCGCGTGGTCTACTTTATAAATAAATATTTTCAAATCTGACTCAAATTTATATCATAAATACTTATCAATACATAATATATTAAAATATGATTGGTGTGGAACCAGGAAACACCTATCTAATTTATAAAATAAACATTTATGTTCAGTATTGTGAATAGACTTCATAATATTAATATCAATTATTATGTTCATGTATCAGATAGAGCTCTACTGTGGAAAAAATAATAGTACATATATGCATATATTTTCACACACATTGATATATAGTCATGAAAAAAATGAATATATATTATAAACATGCACACATGTGCATGTATTAGTGAGAAAATTTATATATATATATATATATGTGTGTGTGTGTGTGTGTGTGTGTGTGTGTGTGTGTGTGTGTGAAGAGATTTATTAGTAATCAGATCACACAAGAATTTACCTACACCACTGGTTCTCAAACTTACTAATGCTGAGACCCTTTAATACAGTCCTTCCCATCAAGGTATTTGGTATTCATAAAATTATTTCATCGATACTTTATAACTGTAATTTTGCTACTATTATGAATCTTCACATAACTATCTTATACGCACATTATCTAATAGAAATTCTTCTGAAAGAGTCTTCCAACTACAAAAGGTTTGTAATCTGCAGATTGAAGATCTCTGACCTACACACTGCAGAACTAGTAAAGTCAGTGGTATAATTTGGTCTTACAAGAGATGAGAATAGAAGGAGCCCATAGTGGAAATATTTGTCCAGATTCACAGTTCTGGGCATCAACAGTGATGGAACTAGAATAATGACATAAATCATGTTATGTCAAGTGAAAAAAGAACATAACGGTTCAGTTATAACCATGGAGCATGAAAATGACCGAAGGCCCACATACACACGGAGGCTGAACAAAGTTCTACTCAGTGATAACAGGGTCAAGGAAGAAATAAAGAAAGAATTTAAAAACATTTTTAAAACTTTATGAAAATGAAGTTGCAACATGCCTGAAAAAATAAAATACAATGAAAGCAGAGCTAAGAGGAAAACTCATGTGTCTGAATACCTCCAAAAAGAAACTGAAGAAACCATACGCTAGCAGCTTGACAGAATACAAGAAAGCTCTAGAACAAAAAGAAGCAAATACACACAAGAGGAGTAGACAGCAGGAAATAATCAAATACAGGGTCAAAATCAACCAAGTAAAAACAAAAAGTTCTCTACAAATAATCAATAAAACTAGGAGCTGGTTCTTTGAGAAAATCAACAAGATAGATTAACCCTTAGCCAGACTAGCAGGAGGACACAGGGATAATATCCAAATTAACAAAATCAGAAATGAAAAGGAAGACATAACATCAGAAACTGAGGAAATCCAAAAAAAATCATCAAATTTTACTACAAAAGCCCATACTCAACAAAACTGGAAAATCTGGATGAAATGGACAGTTTTCTAGACAGATACCATGTACCAAATTAAATCAGGATCAGATAAACCATGCACACAGTCCCATAACCCCTAAAGAAATAGAAGCAGTAATTAAAAGTTTCTCAAACAAAAATAGCCTAGAGCCAGATTGGTTTAATACATTCTGTCAGAACTACAAAAAGTCCTAATTCCAATACTCTTCAGACTATTCCATCATATAGAAAAAGAAGGAACACTGCCCATTTTTTCCTTTGAAGCCACAGTTACCCTTATATTTAAACCACAAAAAGACCCAACAAAGAAAAAGAACTTTAGACCAATTTCTCTTATGAATATCAGTGCATAAATAATCAATAAAATTCTTGCAAGGCAAATCCAAGAACACATCAAAATGCTCATTTATCATGATCAAGTAGGCTTCATCCCAGGGATACAGGAATGGTTCAATATACAATACTTTATCAACATAATCTATTATGTGAACAAATTCAAAGGAAAAAGCCACATGATCATTTCATTAGAAGCTGAGAAAGCATTTGACACAATTCCACACCCCTTCATGTTAAAAGTCTTGGAAAGATCAGGTACTCAAGGCCCATACCTAAACATAATAAAAGCAATATACAGCAAACCAGTAGTGAACATCAAACTTAATGGAGAGCGACTTGAAGCAATCCTACTAAAATCAGGGACTAGACACAGCTGCCCACTCTCCTCCGACCTATTCAATATAGTATTAGAAGTACTAGCCAGAGCAATTAGACAACCAAAGGAGGTCAAAGGAATACAATTTGGAAAAGAAGTCAAAATACTACTATTTGCAGATGATAGGAAAGGATACTTAAGTGGAAACCAAAAAGTTCACAAGAGAACTCCTACAGCTGATAAACAACTTTAGTAAAGATGCTGGATATAAAATTAAATCAAACAAATCAGTAGCTTTCCTATAATTAAAGGATAAACGGTTTGAGAAAGAAATTAGGCAATGACACCCTTCACAATAGTCACTAATACTATGAAACACTTTGTTGTGACTCTAACTAATCAAGTGAAAGATTTGTAGAACAAAACCTTCAAGTCTCTGAAGAAAGAAATTGGAAGGAAACCAGAGCTGACAACATGCCTGGGGCCCACAGGAACATCGTCTACATCCATTGTTTTTTTTTTCCAGATGTATTACTCTTCCTTGGAATTAATTCACACTTACTTTAAAATTGTATGTGGCCTTATTTTTCTTTTCCCTATGCAAAAGGTCTATAAGCTATATCACTATTACTTGGCTATACATTTCAGTGACAACTTTGTACTTAATGTTTCTGAAAGGCCTGCATGGCAAAGACTAGAGGTGTCTTTTATTTAAGTGGATATAATCATCATAATCTAGTCTTGCAATGTTGGACGAGTTGTTGTAGCTTCTGTTTTAAATAGCCACATTATTTAAACTTATGTTTGAGTGCTCATGGTGACTACCAATGCTGTTCTTTTAAGGATTTAGGAGTTTGGGGGGCCATGTGATATAAGTAGACATGAGAGGTAGGACTCTGCTTGTCTTTTTCCAATTTTTTGTCCCAGCCATTGTCTTCCTCGTTGTCCAACATGTTATGAATAAGCTTTCACAGGGAATGGCATCCTAGCAGGGTTTAGTTTCTTTCTTAAAAATTGAGCCATAAGTTGTTTCTGTCTGATATTAAGCTGTACTGATGATATAAGTCACTAATATATTTGGTTATACCCAACATCCAGTGCTTATTTTCTTCTAAAATTTGACAAGTCATCTTCAAGTATATAACCCTACTTCATAAGTACCATTTCATCAATGGAAAGGAAATCAGTGAAAAAAGATATATCTCTGTAAATGCTATCATTTTAGCATATAAAAATGCTTAAGTGCTTGGTGTAAGTTCATTATTATCAAAATATCATCTAAGTGCCTCACGTATCACATGTTATATTTTCCCAGTTTTACTGACCAATGAGACTTATTAATATTTAAGATATTCATAATGTTCTCATGTGATTGACATAAACGTTGTGAATAATTACAATAAAACTTGATATACTGACCCCTGTACATAGCAATTTGTTCATATGCAAACTTTTGAGAACTACTTAGAATTTTTTTAAAATAATTTGTGAGCTAGTGTGGAAGAATATATTTTATAAAGTGTTATAATGAAACCATACTTTTCTAATAGGAATTTTAAGAATATTTTTACAAATGTGTCATGACAGTACTTGAAAGTTGGTATTGGGAGCATTATAAGCTCAAGTCTACCAGAGTTACATAGTTGCTTTAAGGACTACCTGGATTATGTTGTAAGAACGTGTCTCATAAATCCAAACACTGTGGATGAAGTTCACAGTAAAATCCTTGCTTAAGGTATGCAAATCCCTGATCCAATTTCAACAGTGAAAAAAACCAAAACAAAACATAATCCCTTAACATGCAATATAACCATTACCAGAGAGAAGATTTAAGTGTGAATTTTGCCTTTTGGAAAAATTATTTGGATGATCTGTTGCTGCAAAACTCTCTTCGGTTCAATATAACATTCATTGTTTGGGATGATGTTTGTGAAAAATCATCATGGACAGAAACAACTTGGAAGAGGTATAGATTTATTTAAGCTTATGCTTTCAAGCACAAGATCATCACTAAGGGAATTCAGGGCCAAATCAAAGAAGGAACTCAGAGGAAGATCTGAACCAGAGACCACAGAGCAGTATTAATAATGTTGGCTGCTGCTCAACAAATATTCTTGTATGCCCCAGGGATAGTTGCCTAAAGATGGTGCCACTAAATCATGGCAATTCTTCAGGGATATGTGGATGAACTAATCTGATCTAGGAAGTTCTTAGTTTGAGGTTTCCTCTTCCCAGATGACTAGTTTGTGCCAAGTGGCAGTCCTTGCCAACTAGCACAGTTTATTCCTTGTCACCTTGACACATAAACATAGCACTGTTAAGCAATACTTTTTTTTCCTGTCTGAAATACTTTGCTAGTACCATAATAAGAAACATAGAATAACATAGATGTCCCACAGACTTTAAAATAATTCCAACCATTTAAAATTTGAATTTTAAGTTCAAAGTCCTTTAACTGTGGCTTCCTACAAAACCAAAACCAAGTTAAACATTTCTCATTCTGTATATAATAATGTTGGAATAGGAGAAATTTTATCAAAGAAAATACAAAATCCTGCAAATTAAACCCAAATCCTATAGCTCAATGTCCAACGTTTCCGAGTCACCTTGTTTGCATGCTCCAGTGGGGTTCCAGCACTTCTATGTATCCAGCTCTGCCATTATTAGCATATGGAATATCTCCAGTAGGCTCAGGTCTACTTCAGTTCACACGTTAGACAGTCTGGTAGATATCCATGGTCCTTGCATTTCTGATAGCCTTAGGTCTTCTTTAAAACAGAGGCTGTCTGTACTCTCCATAACAACTTTAATATTGTAACTTCCCTCCCTTCCAAATCAGTATCAGAGAGATTATTGTTGGATACTGACAAACTTGGCTTGTCTCCTATTATTCAGATCGCTTCTTCTGTGAGCAGACCCCATGAAAATACTTCCTAGAAGATTTTACTTCAGTGATGCTGATCCCTTTTTAAAATGTGTGTGTTTGTGTGTGTGTGTGTGTTTCTGTGTGTGTGTGTGTGTGTGTGTGTGTGTGTGTAATGTGTGGTTCCTTTCTTTTTTATTTATTAATTATTTCAATTATTTATTCTCCAAATGTTGCCCCCTTTCTTGTCCCTCAACCTAAAATTCTTCACCCAATATCCCCCTTGCTTCTGAGAAGTTGCTCCCCACTAGACTCTGTGGGGATCCCAGGTGGTGTGAGTATTGAAGTGGAGTTCTCTCCCGTGTTCCTAGTTATGGCAAACCTCCTGGGAGACAGGTAGGCTGTGAGCTGGGCAGGGAGGGGGACAGGGAGGGGGGACTAGGAGGGGGACAGGGAGGGGGAAAGTGAACAGCAATGCTTATGATAATCTCTTGATCACAGTTGATTCTATTGGACCAGTAATGTCTAGAATGCTCAATACAGAGGTGAGGTTGTATTACTCACTACTTATACTTAAGTCTTTAGCCCCAAATAATCAACACACAATTTTCATAATTCAAACTGTCACTCAAATAATCCCGAGCCTATTTCCTTCTATTTTTTGCTCCTTTCTGAAACTTTCTTAGATGAGTTAACCACATGATGTAGCCCCAGGAAACCATGGTTAAAAGGTGAAGGGTTGATGAAACTTCAGGGGCCATGTTTTATTGTCCATTCTTATTTTAGCATTATCTTCTAAATCAACACAATTCACTAAACGCTGGATTTTTGAACTCTAAGTTGCAAATACTTTCACAACCTGCTCTGCCCTTTGATGAGAAATAAATAAGTAGATGGCCAAGTCCTCCACAGCAAACCCAGACTTTCTGGAACCCTTTATTTTGTCTTCCCGCTGCTCTGAAGAAGCATCAGCATGGAAAGCAAGTGGGGGGAGAAAATGATTTGTTTTCCTTACATTTCTAGATTATACGGCATCCTTGAACGGAACCCTAGTAGAAACCTAGAAGCAGAGGCCATGAAGTAAATCTGCGAACTGTAAATCTTTCTCCCACTTTGGTGTGTGCCAGGCTAGCTTTCTTAGATTACTCGGACCCATGTGCTTAGAGATATTCTGTCCACATTGCTCTCTGCACATGCCTGTGTCAAGGAACAGTTATTAAAAGGCCCCACAAACATGCCTACCAGCAAATCCTACAGAGGAAAAGGTTTCAATTGAAGTGCCCTCAGCTGATGCAACTGTAGGATGTGTCAGATTGACAGTAAAAATTAAATTCACCTGTAGGCATATTGTTAGGTTATGACCTGTAGTCAGCTTCTTAGGTTAGTTTGTTTTAGCCTTTGACAAATACGCTATTTCCCACTTATTCTCCTTTGTCAAGCCACACCTCTCCCTGTCTGTCACCCCTTTATATTTCTTATCCCAAATTCTTCAAATAGATTGACAGTACAAACACTAAAAATTGCAAAGTGGATTTTCACTAGCAAATCATTCTTGATACATAGCAACCAACTTTCTCAGATGGACATCAGGATACGTGCCACTTAACACCATGATGGCCATCTTTGCAGAACAAGTGGAAAGGTCTAAGAATTCAAGTGCAGAGGGAATCATTTAGTCAAAGTCTGGCTGTGTGTAGCTATCAGCAACTGAAAGCTCTCATCCTCTCGTTTCTTTGCTACGTCAACCCACACTTCTGTGCAGTCCAAAGAGATTCATCTTTGGGTTGAAGCAGCAGCTTTCCTTGCAGCAGCCGCTGCAGTTCATGCCTGCACAGCTTCTGCAGTCTGGATACTCTCAGCTGCTAAGGAGCAGAACCTGGAATGAGACACTTGAATTTTCTATCCAGAGACAAGAACAGACCACAGCCTACAAGATATTATTATTATTATTTTTAATCTCCATCTGAAAGTACAGATGAAATTAGCTGCTAGGGCATTGCTCAATCCCCACACCATCTCAGCGAGTTCATACTGTGTAAATACTGTGATCTTAATAAATAAATACTGAAGCACAGCTGGCGCCAGCAAGATAGCGCTGTTAGGGTTGCTGTGGCCCTGTTATCACCAGTGGGTGATGCTAATTATTCTCCAAACTGAGGCCCTGGCATACTAGGGGGAAAGGAATGCAGAGGAAAGTCAACAGAGGTTGATACAAAAATAAAAGGTTGTTTGTTTCAGACCATTGCAAAGGCATTCCACCCTTACGAAAAGCAAGAGACACATAGAGTGCAGGTATGTGAGTTGCTTTTCCCTGTAAAACTGATTTACCAACACGATTTATTTCTGAGCACCTTTATATTCCAGCTGATTAAAATTTACACCACTTGTTTGTAAGGGCAAGAGGAGGTAATTGGGGTGTTGAACGGACAGCATTGGGAGCCTGGAATTCTTAAATGAATGAGCAAAGTGGGTTTTTATTCTTCCTCCTTGCTTTCCTGGCAGCTATGTTAATGATCCACCTCTGAATGTTATACAACCCACCCTCCCACAAGACAATAAGAAAGAAGGGAAAGGGGTTCATTGTGTATAACTATCCTGATTTGAAAGATCGCATGCTCTTTAGAGGAATTGTCAAGCAGGGGGAAGCTGCGTGTGAATGACGGCTTTCCTTTCTTGAAAATGCCATGGTTAATGTTTAATTGTTAGCCACCAGTGAGCATAGCATCCCACTCAAGTAGAGCTGGCTCTTCACATTGTCACAGCCTTTTAAGTCATGCTGCTTGACTTTGAGCAGAGAGATAAGCAGAGAGTCCTGTTAAATGGCATCTCCCTGTTTGGCTCTGTTGGTACTGAAGATTCTTGCTGCATGCTCTCTGTGTTTCTTGTCTGCAGAGATCAGTTACTTCAGTGATGGCGCCTGCATCGCCAATGGCTACTCCGACGACCATTCGGCTGACCCCTCGGAGATGGTGTCGCTCCCAACACTTCAGAAAAGGCAAACTGCCATTAGTACAAGTTAGATTCTTCTAGAGGCCTTCCCCGTTTTGCTCACTTGTCAAGCCTTGCTTCCTCGTGTTCACCTCATACCTCTTCCTTGTTAAAAAATGAAGTTTGGGTTCTAAGGTAATATGGCTTGAAGCCAACTATTCTTGTGGTTCTCTGTGGAGCATCTCTGCCCCTGAATGTCTAATCTAAAAATAGAGATCGATAAATACTCTGCTGCTTTATTCAAGAAATCCTCAACAAAGGGAATTTTGGGTGCTTTACTAGTCTAGAGAAGAAGAACTCCCAGAGCTTCCTGAATCTGTTAGGAAAGATATAGTTGGCATTATATGTGTGGCTAAAAGATAAACTATCTCACGGTTCATATCCTTGACTCTGTTATTCAACAAAAATCCCTTTCCCAAATTATTCTGGATCCAAAATAAATATTTTAGCTAGAAAACCAGGAGAGTGTTGTTGGAAAGGGGATCACATTTGTTTTGGATTCATTCAGTCTGGAGGTAGTGTCAGCTCTAGTCACTAGATTAGTAATGTGATATTCATTTCAATTAAATAGGAAGAGAAGCACTTTCAGTAATCGTATCTTGCGTAGTTTTAGGCAGAAAAAATAATGGATACCAGGGAGAAGTTAAAAAAGAAAGGCAGCTAACCTCATTCTGCTAATGAAATTATAATCACAACATGTGGTATTTTACTGAGGCCAACAGCTTTGCTTATAAAACTGCAAGTGGACAAACCTAGTGTCACTAAAATTCAAGACCTAGGTCTTCTAAATCTCCACGTCAGTCTTAGCATTCTTTCCTTTGAGATTCACCTGTCTTCAACTCTCAAACTTGATTCCCTCGGAATTGTTCTCATTATGATTCTTAGCGCAATTTCTTGCTTGCTTAATTCAAACAAATTAAACCACTAGCTTTTAAAGAGAGGTACTAACTCCATCTGAGCCACAGACAGCCTTTTTCTGAGTGACAAGATTTGGAAATTATTTAGATATATTCTATTACTTATGCTTCCTAACTCAGACATCATCTCCAAATTTGGCCTGGTAATTACTTGAAGGTTTCTGTTTTATTTACAAAAGAGAAATGCCATCACAACCCAAAGCTTCTCAAATTCATTATTTCTAGATTTTTCTTATGACAGCAATTATTTGTTTATCTGTTTCCCCTCTTAGAGTTATATTCTTGCTTTACTATATGAAGTCTATGTGAGGTTTCTTTAGGACAATCATCTTTCAAATATTAAGGCATTGGATGTGTCCACAAAACCCACTTTTCACAAAATCATTCCTACATTTTCCCTGTAAATCTTAAATGTATTTAATGCTCAAGTACCTGTTGCTATAATCCAGGCACTTTTCTACTTATCAATTCCCTTCTTAAAGTCCAGTCACCACACTCAGAACAATTAAAGTAGACTCACCATATCTTTTGAAGTCCTAGTGCGGAGTACCTTCAGCATGAAGAGGGACAGTAGTTCTTGAAATGATTATTGGCTTTGTAGAAATAGGAGTTCCACCATCTACTCTTTCGGTTTTGCTGAACCTACTGGTCAGTCTGTCAAAACCATTCAGATCTCTATTTGTAGAGGGGTAGCAAAAAGTACCTTTAGGATATTGTCTAATTATTTTCTTCTTCAATTTTGTTTATATATATATATATATATATATATATATATATATACATATATATATATATATAATAAATTAATATATTACAATATATTATGTATATTTATATATTTACATTAAAATTATATGAATTTATGTGTAAATATATATAATTTTAAACATTTTATTGAATATCTATTTATGATTTTTCACATCATGCACCCCCCTCCTGCCCATCTCACTGTCTCCTCACAGACATACTTCATCTTTGCAACCTTCCCCCAAAATAAAACATCTAATCAAACAAATAAGAAACAACAATAGCAGCATAACAACAACAATAACAACAACAAAGCAAAGCATAGAAGACACCACATTGTTGATACTGTAATATATCCAGTTACATTGTTCTAAAAATCATAATGTGTATAAATTAAAAAAATGGAAAATGTATTTTATTTTTATTTAACTATTGTAATCTCTGAAATGAATACGCAGAGTGGACTCTGATAAACATCTTAAAACATATTATAACTTACTTAAAATAGTAACATTATGTCATAAAAAACATTTTTGCTAATTAGAAAAGAATATGGCCATGGTTTTCCATGACAGCTAATAGGCTGGCTTTCATTTTCATGTTTTCTGGTAAATTATGTTATTTATGCATCTGTACCCTAGTTATCACATGCTATTTAGTGGTGATCCCTAACACACTCAGCCATAGCATGATGCACAATGAATTGAAGGCATGTGATTATACATGAGATGTGAGTCTTTACACAGTGTTTTTCATTAACAAGGCGATCAAAACCCATATCTTTGGAAGTCAGAAGGCTAACACACTAGTCTCTCAGCTACTTTTAGGACTCAGTGTGCACAAAGAGCTGAGGCTTTATTTCTATGCTCTTTGTTTCTATGATGTTAGAAGCTATAATGCAGAAGGGACTCTCCAGGGATGTCCCCCAGGGATTCCTTGCATCCTTGTTAGGAGATAGAGCTGCAGGATGGGATAATCTCATGACTGTCAGGAGTGAAGTGTGTGTACATTATACTTCTGAGAGACAGAAAAGAGTCCCTAGAGCCACTGATGATTTTAGAACAGTCCACGAGTAAATACTATCCTAGTTAAATTCACAAAAAAAGCATCTTCTTCCAAGGCCACCCATCTATCAGGACAGTTCCCTTGGAGTTTAACAATCAGTCCTTGGAAGTCTCATTCCGCCAGTTTTGGAGCCCATTGTAACCCCCTTTCATGTGGCGCTGTCACAGTTTTGGAGCCCCATTAGGGTTTTCAACAGAGAATCAGATTTACTCTGTGCTATCAGCTTGAATGTTTAAATTATTTTTTCATTTCCAATTTTTAATGCATTTTTAAATTAAGTTATAATTATATTGCTTTCCCTTCCCTATCCTCTCTTGTTCTCTGCCCAATTTCTGATAGTCTATTTATCATATATATGTATATGTGGGGCTCCGCCTGCACATTCTCCATTACAAGATGGCGCCGACATCCAGCTGGAGTTAGCAGTAAACAAGCCATGTGCGCATGTGCTGGGTAACTTTCCACTCCTTGAGCTCTGCCTCTCCCGTGGCGTCATAGGGCCTGATGAGTTTCAACCAATCAGGGGGCTCCGCGTCCAAGGCAAGGACTGATCCCTTTATAAGGGGACGGGCTAATTAGTTCCTCTCTCTCTCTCTCTCTCTCTCTCTCTCTCTCTCTCTCTCTCTCTCTCTCTCTCTCTCTCTCTCTCTCTCTCTCTCTCTCTCTCGTTGATCTCGTTCGTCTCGTGGATCTCGTTTGTCTTGTTCGTCCTGTTCGTCTTCTTGGACTTCTTGGTCTTCTTCGTCTTTTTCGTCACGTGTAGCAAGTACTGGTTCTCGAGAGCAATAAAGTTTACCGCAGAAGGATTCTATTTCGTGTGCCGCGTCGTTCTTGCAGGCGAGACGGTTGCGCAGAACATGTATATATATATATCATTATATATATTTCTGTTTCTCTTTCTTTTTTGTTTATATATATATATATATATATTTATATATGTTCTGTTTATTCTTTTGATATAGAGTCTCACTGTGTAGTCTGGGCTCTCCTAGAATGCTCTATAGAAACAAGCTTTAGTTTGGTTTCATGGTGAACCACTTGACGAAGCCGTCTCTGTGCTCTGAGCACAGGTATGAGTCGCCACATCTGACTTAAAGGTAACTATTTTTATACAGTGTTAAAACACCAGGTAGTCAGTCTCAAGAGACAGAGGGTAGGTATGGAAAAGAGCAGAAAAACAAGATAAACACATAATTTATAGTCTGTAAATATTTGTTCTTAATATACAAACCTCTCCATAAATGTGTTCAGGATTTTTTTTTATTAAAATTTTACAATATTTCCAAAGACGCCTCAGGACGGGAGATGTAGCTGAGTGATCATGTCCTTGCCTAGCATTCACAAAGCATTAGGTTATCTAGTGCCACAATAAATAAAAACCCTAAGCAAATCAAAATACCGAAGTCTTCTGTAAACAAACTGATCTTGTTTTCACTTCTTTTACTACTCATTCTCAATTCTGTAACATTGGACCTTTTTAACACTTGAACTTTAAAGTTATGATCATAGAAATTATTGAACTTTTTGAACAGGCATTGATCTCTTTATTATGTGGATACATAAACTTATTAGTGTGTGTGTGTGTGTGTGTGTGTGTGTGTGTGTATACCAGGGCATTGTGTGTCTTTGTCTAACATGTTCTACCTTTTCTTGTGCCAACCTAGCTAGTAGGTCTAACAGGTGATCTGCCGGGGTCATCCTCTGTCTGTCTATTCAATTGATGAGGTTACAGATGTATCTATTCATATCTGGATTTTGTGTGGGGTGTGTGTGTGTGTGTGTGTGTGTGTGTGTGTGTGTGTGTGTGTTTTCTGGTGGTTTGAACTCAGATTCTTTTGTTTGGGGAATAAATGTTTTTCTAGTATCTGAGTCATCCCCTAAGGGCCAGTCATATTCTACATGATGCATCTGATTCTGTCTCTAAATATAGCAAAGGGGGGATTAAATTTCACCATGGCTATTAGAATAATTCACATGCAACCATAATGTTACATATAATGGTAATTTAATGGTAAGGTGGGACAATCTTGCCAAATAGGTAACTATGTATGTGGATGAAAGTGAACACATGATGACTTCTGTGGCTTTTAACGAAAGGCTGGGAAGGTAAGAGCCAGCATTTTTTTTTAAGATTAATTCATATTATGTACACTGTTCTTCAGAAGGTAATAGAGTCCGTTTTCTAAAGATGTTAATGTAGGGGAAATCAGCATTGAGTTCAGGAGACTCAGAGACTCAGAGAGAAAGGAAATGTGAGAGGATGTTTCATTGATGAGATCAGGAATGGAAAGCCTTCTCCTAACCATGATGTTCATGTGTGTGTGTGTGGGGGGGTGATTCTCCTAACCATGATGTTTATGTGTGTGTGGGGGGGGTGAGCTGACATTTATACTCCTTTACCCTTGAGTAACTAAAATTTGAATTTCTAATTCAAAGGAATTTCTAATGATAATTTTAGGTTTAATTAGGAAATGTTAGATCAGACTCTGGAACACTGGACTTATTATGTCTTATCCTGCTATCTACACAGAGTCACGGAGAAACATTTCTAATGCATCCCAGCAGCAGATTCTAGTCAAAGAGACAGTAATGAGAAGGAATGGGGGTATCAGAAACTTTGGATTCTGAGAAATTTTCTAAGAATTAATTATCACCTGATATATTTAAGCAATGTACTCCCTTGTCTAAAATTCAACATTTTCATATATTGAAAAAAACAACTTATGCTTTTGAGAATAAAAATGTACTTTATCAGATAACTGTTTCAATGCCAGATGTATGGTATTTGTTGAGTGAATTATAAATACTTCCAGTATCTTTCATGATGGGTTTATTCTTGAGAATTTGAAACATTTACACAATAAAATAGGATCATATCTAGCCCAATTTACCTCATCAACTGCCTCCAGATCCAGAAATTGAAGAGCCTGTACATCAGCATCCTGTTGCTGTCGACATCACCCATTTCAGCTTCATTTGCCAAGAATTGGTACTTTCACATCACTTCAAGGAAGCATCTTTTTGAAGTAACAAAAAGATCTCCAACTGGTTAAATGCAGAGAAAGATGACTGTGGTACTTCCATCCCTCATTTGGATTCTGTAACACAAAACTATACCTAAGGCTTTGGGAACATTGTGGATGAGTGCTAGGACAACTGCTCTTTGCATGTGTCTTCTGCACAGAGCCAGATGTTGATCCCATGGACTCGAATGATATGGCTGCCTGGAAAAGATGTGCAAACTTCAAGCTGGTCTGCATGTCAATATGAGTGTAAAAAAACATCCATAAGTTCTCACCCCTTAGATGGAAAGCTGCAAGCAGTCATCCCTTTGAGAGTGAGAGAACCGACTTTCTTTTCATTTATTTTGCTTTTAAAGAGTTAAGAATTCAGTAATAAAGGATTCAATCAGCCCTAAGCAAGGATATGATTAATTGGATTGAGTCTCTCCCTCTCCCTCTCTCTCTTCTTCTCTCCTCTACCTCCTCCCCTCTCCCCATCCCCCCCCCCTCTGTGTATAAAGTGGAATAAAAACAATAATATAATTATGAATTTTAGATGACTGGCTGAGAAGACTCAGTAGGAATTGAAGGGACTGAGGGGGTGAGTATGATGAAAAATAAGTGTACTCACATATAAAGTCTTCACGATTACAAAACTTCCTATAGACAGGCAATAGAACAATGGTCAGGTGGAATCCCTAGGAAGCACCATAATGAGATAGCAAATCCTAACACACAGAGTATGCAGATAAGAGAGACCCTGGTGCACTGGCAGGCACTAGGAAAGCTGAATTTCCTTGTCTCTGCAGGGCATCCCATTTAAGCAGCTTGTGGGACTTCTTAGAAATTTACACCTCTATGAAGACAACACAAATGGAAAAGGGTTAGTTTCCAAATCTGTTTCCCTCTGAGGAACTCTCCTGCTGGGCTTAAACTGACTGTTCATTTTAGGCCTCATTTACCAGTTAGTCTTCTGAGGTATTTTCAGTATGAACAATGGAAATTTTGGTTTAGTTTTACTTTTTCTTATCTTACCCATGAATACGTAACAGCTTTGAAGTCAACAAGACCCAGAAACGGGACACTCTACTTATTGGTGATTGGGTTCATATTCAGAGTCTTTTAAAATTATCAATCTGACAATTTTAACTGAGGAATATAAGTGTAAAAACTGGGATGGGGAAGAACACCAGGAGAGCATGACCCACTGAATCAACTAAGCAGTGATCACATAGGCTCAGAGAATAAAGGGACAGGCACCAAACACACAATGGCTTGCACCAGGTCCTCTGCATATATGCTATTGCTGTTAGTTTGGTGTTTTTGCGGGACTCTGAACAGTGGGAATGGGCATAGCTCTGACACTTAACTACTCTTGGGACTCTTTCCCTTCTTCTCTTGGGCTGCCTTGCCCAGCCTCAGTATGAGGGCTTTTGCCTCATTTTACATTCTGCTTTGTGATGCTTGCTTGTTATCCTTTGGAAGTTTCCTTTTTTGAAGGGAAACAGAGCAGGAGTGGATCTGGAAGAAAAGGGACATGCCGGACAACTGATAATGTGACATCGTTTTGCATATGAAAATAAGAGAACTCCAAATGCTTCCACCACACAGAACTGTTGAACTTTTAGGAGTAAAAAAAATATATGCTTGATCCAAGTTTTTACAAGCCCAAGTTAAAATATTACAGTGTGTCTATGAACCATATCCTCAATATTCCCAGTTTTCCATTGATTTAATTTATTTTCATTCTTTTTTCATTATTAATTATTTTATGCATATTCTTGTGAAAGGCCAGACTCCCGGGTTGGGGATCGTCCGACCTCAAAGTGCGGGGTGTCCGCACTTTCCAGGAAAGGAGACACCCCAATTCACTCACGAGAAATGGCCTTGATGCAAACTGCAAGAGGATTTTTATTCCGAGCGCTCTTGGGCCCACAACCACGTTGAAGAAGAGGGCTGCGGACCACGAGGGCAGAATCTGGACAGATTTTATATGGCTCACAACAAAGCCCGCCCATCACTGCAGAGCCCGCGAATCACAAACCAATTGTTTGTTAGCAAAAGCCTGTGCATTACAACCAATCATTGTAAAACCTGTGAATCACAAACCAATCATTTCCCCATAGTCTCAGAGGTCTGTATTTGTGTGGTCTCCTGGGTGGGGGTGGCGATGGTAGTCAGAAGTCACTAGGGTGGGGGGTTTCTAAGGTGCAGTTTGCAGAAGCCAGATAAGTGATTAAGTCAGCTTATCTCCTGTTAACTTATTAGGCCTGGCTCTCCAAGAGCCTGTCCCACACCCTTTTACCCAGTTTCATACAGAAAGCAGGCTCCAGGACAGCAAGGAGTGTGACCTTATATGGACAGGGTCTGGAATTTGAGTTATTTAGGGGTTCTTAGGCACAGGGGTTAAGGCTTCTTTAGCTTGGGGTCCTTGGAGGGGTTAGGCTATATTTTTTGTCCTTTCACTAGTTGTTGCTCCCCACCTGGTCCTTCTTCATTCCATTCCTCTTTACCTCTGAGGGGGTGACATCTATCCCCCTTCCCTGGGGCACCAAGTCTCTACAAGATTAGGCACATTATCTCTAACTGAGGCCAGACAAGGCAGTCCTTTGCAGGGGCAAGGGTGGAGGGGGTCAGACCAGTGCAGATATGCTCTTTGGCTGGTGACTTAGCCTCCGGGACCTCCCAGGGCTCCAGGTTAGTTGACACTGTTGGTCTTCCTGTGGAGTTGCCATTCCCTTCAGTTCCATAAAATAACTACTACTAATAAGTAGTAAAATACTAAATCAGGACGTTGGTAAGTTGGTTTGAAGGATATCCATCCTTACATAAAGGCATATTGATTGAATAGGTGACAGCTGGGCAGAAAACAGCAGAGCCCCTTCTCTCGATGTTGGTTGTCAGCACAGCACACTATGGCACACAGTTTGACAACAATCACCACCAACAATAAGAGGACAGTATACTACGGATGATTGGCATTTTGCATAAAGTGGAATGAAGAGCGA
Organism: Micromys minutus; assembly: GCF_963924665.1. Classification (NCBI taxonomy): domain Eukaryota; kingdom Metazoa; phylum Chordata; class Mammalia; order Rodentia; family Muridae; genus Micromys; species Micromys minutus. The sequence continues at coordinate 5,567,289 of NC_137965.1, forward strand.
AGAGATCCTTATCTCTAATATTAATTTAGAGGTCTTCTTCCCAGTCACTCTCACTATACTGGCTTGCCTTAGAAGTTCCATGGAAGCTCTTTCCAAATTCATCCTGTCCGCTGTGATACCTAATTTCTGATGACCTACAATGACATTATATCCTGAAGAAAGTTAAGCCAAGCATCGGTACTCTACCTGGAATAGGATATAAACGGTTCTAGTATAAAGAGAATACATGCACTCTTCCCTGGAGCCAGTGTTCAGATGCCTTACCTTATTGGTCAGGTGCATAGAGTTATGGAAATAATCACAGCACGAGGGACAAACGTGGAGATCTCTGCTCCCTCATTTTTCTTGTTTACTCCTTGTATGGTTGAGGTGCTTGTTAAGGACTCTAATGCTCTGTAGTGTGAGTTTAACTCTTAAGAAATATTGCAGGGTTTTTTGATTAATTTAAACTGTGGCCTGAGGCCATTAAAAGTACAGAAGCACAAATGCTTCTATCACATTGCATCCCCCTCCCCGATTTATGTATGGATTCAGATGTACCCTTTACCTAGAGCATAAATCATATCCACCTGAGCACATGTCTTCTGCTGAATGACCATACCGTTCTTAACTTTTTCAATCTACAGCAGCCCTTTTCCAAGAACAGTCACATATTTAGTCACTGGAGTTAGGTCATAAATAAATGGGGAAATGAGGAAATCAATAGCTTCTAAAGATTAAAGATCTTAGGGAAAAATATGCATACGTATGTTTCATAATAGAATCCTGCATCAAGAATTATGGTTATCTCATTGTGTTACCCAGTTTTTATAGACAGTAGTTTCTTCATTAGCCTAAGAATAAGCAATGTTGCATAGTATCAATATCGTTAGGACTTGGACAACTCTTTTCATTGATTAATCTTGCATTAGGGATTACTAACTTTGAAGGTTAATCACTCACAAAGACATTATACCCTGAAGAAAGTTAAGGCAAACATCAATGTTCTACCTGGAACTGGATATTCTACACAAATACTTCAGTTACAGTTTGAAAAAGTACAATTTTAGACACTTATGGACCAGTAATGTAAGCAAGTATATTCTTTAACTGACACCATGGGTGTGGGCTTCATAGTTGTTTTTATAAAAGTTTTAAATGTGTATCAAATAATATAATGAGAATGAGGGAGAAATTGAAATTTTGATTCAAAATTGATGTGTGTAAGAAAATACAATGTTTTAATTTATAATTTTATTACTCTGGGTCAAGGGCAGGGTTACAAAATTGTGAGTTTTCTCAGTAAATAATAGATCAAAAATTGAAAAAACCAAACTGAATAAAATATAGGTTGATTGAAAGTAAAATGTTTTATAGTTTGTTCAATTTTATATAGATTTATATAGATATGAATACCTTCAAAGTTTTGGAAAATATAGGAATCATCAAAATATCCTGATTTTCTGATGGATTGACCCAAGCACAGAGGGACAAGTTCTAAAATCCTGACCAATGCTTTACTAACATATCCATGTTTTCCCACTCAGCTGACAGGGAGGGTGGGACTCGGTGAAGATGTTCCAACAACCACATGGATTTGGCAGACCTTACCAGATACTCGAAATTAGGTCAACACATTTCTTCTTCTGTCTTCTTCAAAACTGTATAATGTAATAATGGGTTTTGATTTGAAGAAATTCTGAAACATAAACTTAACTGATTCTATTTACATTAATGATAATTTTCAAACAAGTTGAAAGATGTTTGCAACTATGCCCTGTGATAAAACTAGATTTCAACCTGGAATTTATATTAATTGGAAGAATCTTTTCTTGTTAACAAAAAAAAAAAAAAAAAAAAAAAAAAAAAAAAAAAAAACCAAAAAACCATAGAACCATGGTATTGCTTGATTTGACTTGTCATGTGACTTCAGGCTGACCTCCTGCTCATGGCAACAGTTGAATGTAGATCCAGAGTAGTGTTATATTTCACTCTGTTTTCTAGCCCTTTCTTACCCCCTTCCTCCCCCCATCTAAGGCTCCTGTTCAATACTCTGTTTCTGATGCAGGAAAGTCAATAGCTTTTGGAGTTCAAAATAAACAAAGTAGATACAGTATTCATTATTTCATGGCCCTCTTGCAACCTCACTAGAATAGATTTCAAGATCATTAAATGCAGTGCCAGCACAATTTGTTCAGATCTTAATGGAATTTTGGACTGAGCCCAATAAAATAATAGACTTATTTTGTTGTTTTTGTCCCCTGTGCATGAACTCCCTCAGGCGTTGAGTGGAAAATGTGTTTATCTGGGACAGGATTCAGGTACTATTACAGTATCAGGCCTGCTATCACCAATCATTCATAGGTATGACTCCCATATCTACCAGACATTCAGATTAATATTGTTCTTTAAGCATTCTAAAGCTAAGCCTTTAATTTGGAAAGAATTGAGAAATTGTTTGCTGTTAAATTTGGAAGACTAATCTCAAGCAAAAGTTCTGCCAGATTAGTTTATATATTACTGTTGTGATAAATATTAAAAAGTGGAAAACTTTTATCCCACACAAGTGCCACCACCTAGGGCTCTTTCTCTATCATATGGTCCCCATACTGCCTACTCTCAGCTGTTTCTACTTTAGTCTAGAAATTTGGCTACTGGTTCCTGTGTGGAGCCACAGGCTACCATGCTAAATCCCCTTGCCCCAGCTTCTCCTCTACCAGCTGAGAACTTAGGTTACATTCTCCACAGAATGGTAAAAACATGACTTCACAATCATTAATTTATCAAATAGGTTTATATGTTAAATTCTCAATCCACAAACCCTCTACACAATAAGCTCACAAGCAGCAGACAAAGATATAAACTGTCCATTCAGAAAAGAGAAATTAGACCCATAGATACCCTTAGAAATCATCATAACAGCCTCATCAACCTGGAGATGCACCGAGAGAAACATACACACATACATCTTCCATCTTGTTTCTGTGACTCTTGCCTGACCTCCTCTTCTTCTGCTCCTCCGTCCTCTTTCCCTGCCTACCTCTCATGTATCACCTTAACATGAACCTACACATCATCCTTTCTGTTTACTTTAAAACAAAACAAACAAACAAAAAACCTTTACCTTCAAATGTAAGCTGCCAACAACTTGGAAATGAGAACATAATATTGGGGCTTTTCTTCTCATTTCCTATATTTTGGGAAATGAATCTCCTTTAAAAGTAAGATCAACACACACACATACACACACACACACACACACACACACACACACACACACACACACAGACACATACACAAGCACATGCACACAAAGGCAGGGAGGACTTTTGCACTAGTTTTCTTACATTACATTGCTCAAAGTCTTTATGTTATGTTGTTATGTTATGGGCAAGGTTTCTAAATGTTATATATTTTTCTCTTTTTATTTATAGTTTTTATCAGGGTTAGACAAGGAGAAGTTATCAGCCCTCTACTCAAAGGGAAAGTAGGAGCCAAGCCTGATGGGAATGTTGGGGAGACTTTCAGTAGAACAGGGGATGGAGGAGGCAGGAAGGGAAAACATGGAGTATATATTAGAGACACCCGAGATGAGGAAGATGGGTACTTGCTTTCTTTTCTTTTCCTCTCTTCCTCAGTTCCTTCCTTCCTTCCCTGTTTCTCCTTTCCTTAAAATTTTAAATACAGGCTAGCTCATTAATACTGGTGACTAATGTTGAAACTGGAGCTTTGAATGCATACAATATTGAGTTATGGTTGTCTTTTTGATTTTCATTTTCAAAATTCTATTGGAGGATGGGGGAGGGAGAATGATGGAGTGCTTAATTAAAATAACAGAAAACTGTAGTTTCCATCCTCAGTATACAAGGCTCATGACAAGTGCCTGTTATCCTAGAGCTCCAATGATGGGGAAATGAGGCTCAGAATTTAAAGGTCACCCTTAAAATATAATAATCCAGAGGTCAGCAGCCAGGAATATATGAGAACCTGCAAAGAACAGCAACAAATACAAAAAAAATAATAAAAAAAAAACCAAAACAACACATAACAAAGTAAGAAAAAACTTTTAAAAAATCTACATTACAATAGAAACATATACCTTATTAGTAAAAAGTGACTTAGGAATTTGAACCCATTTGTAATGAACAGGAAATCTTTGATCCTAAGGACCCTGAATAGGACCCTGGAACTGGTGCAATGGGTGGAGGTATAGACAGTAATCTATTCTGCCTCCTAGAGTAGTGCTTTGTCCTCATCTCTGTGACAGGAAGCTCAAAGCAGATTCCTCATTGATTAGCTTCAGAGAAGCCACCTGAAGAAAATGCCTAGAGAGAAGCCTGGCAGACCAATCACTATAACCACTTACTGTATCCATTGGCAACATGTGAGGGACCACTTCTGACCTTGGCCATGCCTAGACATCAGTTATTTCATAGATTTTGAATAAAGACATGTGTACATTCCTGTTATAGGCTGCAGACACCAGCCATAAACCAGAGTCCTGCTGCAGCTGAAATCACTGAGGCATACCTTCTGCTGTGTTTTGTCAGGCCTGGAACGCTGGGTCACCAGATAAGAAGGCCAGATGCACTGTTTCTATGGAGAGTGAAAATGACTATGTACAAAGTAGAGAGACATCCAATTACATGACATCCTTTGTGTAAAATAAATAAATAAATAAATAAATAAACAAAAAAAGCCTTTAAGTTTAGTTTAGAAAAAAATTCAAATAGCACTTAAAACTTCAAAATGTAATGCAAGGGTTTCTTTAAAATTTTAAATGCAACATTATTTACTATGAAAACAGGTTTATTAAAAAGAACAACTCATATCTCTTCCTTTTTTATAGCCTAAATACAGTTATCCTTCCTACACTTGGGCAACAGTGCCCATATAGCTCAGGTCACATTCTCTGTCTATAGTCACTTTACTGGTGAGTGGCTGCATAATTCTTACGCTGTTTACAGGCATGAGCTTGCTAATGGAAACTGGCCGTACCTTGTCTTTTCCTTGGTGTCCCCCCTCCACTGGAGAATCTGCTACATGCTTTCAGCATTGATTAAAAGCACCTTGATACATTGCATCACATTCATTATTAAAACACATATCTTTTCCCAGGCTATTCTTTCCAATCTATCAGTCCTGGTCCCATCAAGCCTAAATTTAGTTAAGCATTGTACTATAAACTAGAAATCAACCAGTCTTAACCTGTGTGAATGTCTAGTTTAAATTTGTAAATATTGACATATTCCAGCATGTTAGGTTGGTCAGGAGAATGCTTCAGGTGCACTGTAAAGAGGAAGGAGGATCAATCCTTCCTTTTCTGATTTTCTTTTTCTTCTGTACAACAACACTCCTGTGTGAAAGCACCCTGGGACACCAAGTAGCATTCAGTGAAATTTGCTAGACCCTGAAAAAACATCTTCCCATATGAAAGTTATGCCACCACATAGATTTGCAGGCTACTTTACCAGACAGCCAAGTTTTGCATGAAGTCTCACCCAGTCTCCATTGAGCACTCTCTTATAGCATCTCTAAGAATTTCCGAACCACGCCATAGTCTCCAAAATATCTATGCAATATGATTTAATGCAATTACTTTTGTGGACTACTCATCCCTGCAAGTTCCTTCCTTGGGTATGCCACCTCAGCCCTTGGGGTGTTATATATTATTTATAGCATCCATTTCTCAACTCCAGACTTCAAACTGCACTTATCAAATAACGTTCATTACGGCTGAATAATTATGTTTGTTAAAGACTTCCTATGAAGATTCCCCTCTGTCTTCAAATTCTGACATATGGCTTTTAAAAAACTCTATATTTGTTTAGTTTTGAAGGCCAATACAACCCTGTGCAAACATTCTATGAGGACTTCACCTTTAAGGTAAATGAAAAACAACATGCACAGCCAGAGTTTGATGCTCTTACAGTGTTTCCTTTCTTTCAGACCATCCTTAGAGTTATGTTGTAGAAGTACAACCTGCATTTTGATATAAGAAGGCTAGGCTGACTCCACTACAGGCTTCAAATTGGCAATTCAGAATTGGTCAAGACTAGGCAAGTCCAAGCTCAGAAGCTTCCCCACCACCTGGTCTGAAACAAGGACAGTGGACCAGCAGCAGTTTCCAGACTTCCTCAGCAAGTTTCCAGCCCCATAATCCAGTAATGGAATGTCCCTAGTGATGGAGTAAGATAAAAGTTTCTTATCCTGGAATCTTCTAACATGCCAGCAAGCTTACTTAGATGTCTCTCTATTTTGTTGATGAGAGACCCCAGCATGGTGGACTTCTGAAGACTAAAACACTCATTGCATTTAAATACCATCTAAGTATCTGAGTCCATGTTTTCATTCTTTAGCAAATCGTGGACCCTTACATTACCCATGTTATAACCCAATAACTACAGCAAGTGGACCAAGCTCAGAAATGCCCTTCCTCTATGAGCTCATTAAAGATGGTACCAATGTGGCACAGTCATTAAATGTAGATGTCAGTATAATGATGCAGATGATTCCAGGATTTGCATTACAGTTATCTGTTGCCTTTAAATACAATAAAAAAATAACATTTTTAATTGCATGTTAGGAAGCCTAGCTACGTCTATGATTAATGGTTCTGAAAAATAATTTTGGGTAATTACATCTTCATAGACACTTGAAGTGCCATATGTGTTTGCTGCTTTCTAGCAGAGCCAGTTTACTCTGGGTTCTATAGTTCCCATGGTGTCCTAGTGGTATGCAGGATCTCTATTTCCCGTGGGATATAATTCTACACTAAAATAAAATAATCACTGATGTACAACTGTAGAAGCTTATCTCGAGACATTTCTGTTATTCACTGACAGAAGTTTTATGTGATTCTCAAACACAGATAATTTGACTATCACAGGGTCTACTTGATTGTATATTCAAAATGACAAGTCTGTTCATACTGTGAATTAGACATATAGCTGTGATATTTTTCTGTGAAGGTTACACTCAGACTTACAGGATACATGGCAGATGATGCAATGGAAGAATATTAAAAGTGGAGTATTTTCTTCAAAGCCAAAAATGCTTACCAGTCATTTTCCTTTTGATCCTGGAAGACAGACATATGAGGTCTTCTTTTCTGACTCTCTGAATTAACTTTCAAGACTCTGGGACTGACAATTATTTCTGTGACACTGGAAGATGTGTGTTCAACATGACTGCATATGTACCTTAACAATGAACCCACATGCTTTGAAGTTTGATTAGTAGTTATAAATAGTACAATATCATGAGTAAACATATGACATTGTAAAATTTATAAATTCTCTGGATCATATTAGAGTAAACAATAATAGAGCTTTGGGTAAATTTTAATTAAGTTGAGTGTGATGTATTTTTCATTTTTCTTCCATATAGCAGTTAAAATTTAAGTAATCCCCTCAAGAACTTTATGAGGCATACAAGATTCTGCTTATAGCTATTATGTAAAATGTTTTGTATCTATAATAAAGTTTAATTTAGGTCTATAAATATTCATCTTCTAAAAGCACAACAAATTTTTACAAGATCCTATATAGCAATATATGTATTTGCATATGTACATACATGCATACATGCATGTACGAGTACATGGCAAACAAGTACACATATGCCTTGGGGATGGCTAATTTTTGAATAAAGCCCACTTGATATTTATAGGAGTCAGTTTACCATTTATTACCTGATCTTAGCTAAGATGACTCAGTGATATCACTCTGATGGTGTTTAAATCTCAGACTTACTGTGAACATTATCCAGGAACCAGTAAGAGATTGACATTCTTGTCTTTCCTCATTTCACAGTCACTATTCACATAACTCTCATTTTGTTCTAGGAAATCTTACAGGAGTTGCTACAGTGTGCATTTACCATCATGATGCAGATAGGGCTTGCATTAGCTTGCAAATTTAGAGAACAGACAATTCTGCAGAAATCGTATTTATTCCTCTAAAATTATCAACTGTGAACTTCTTTTTGGATGGTCTATGGTTTTAATTCCTATTTTAATCATACCAGTCTATGATTAACTCATTCAACCTTACTTTGCAATGTAATCTAAATGACATGGACACTTGCTATTCTAACTTTTTTAAATGATATAAATGTAAAATTTATCTTGTGCAGAAGAGAAATTGTTTCTATTTCTGAAAGATATGTATCTCTAACCTTGTCATTCTGTAATTTCTGAAGTATTACATTATTTCACTGTTCAGTACATAAAAAATTTCTTGCACAGAGCTGAATGTAGTTTCCTCAAAATATCACTGGATTGATGCTATTTCTGTACTCTGGAGATTAACAAAATTTGAACACTCTTTCACATATGACAATGTTCCAAGTATTTGCAAACAATTATTATTAGTTGTTAAGTATTCATTTTGCAATGTTAAATATTCCCAAATTGCCTTACCAGATGTGGAAAGAGTTTTCAAATATCCCCTACAAATTGAGATTCTTTCTACTAAATCATTAAACTTCTACACTATAAAAAAAACCCAGAGATGGTAAGCTCAATGCAAGAGAGACTAAGATGCTCTTTTATATTTCTAATAAACATAAGGCAATACATGAAAATTATAAGTGAAAATTATAAAATAATCATTGTTATCATACTTTTCTCAAATAGTCTTGCTTAACAGTAAGAATTTAATGAGTTGACATACCTTAACGTTTTAGGATAATTGTCCTTTACACATAACACTTCTATGTTCTTTTGAAGTTTTTTGAAATCCTTTTAGGACTACCATTCTTATACGATTTTGATCTTTGTTGATTAGTTACAGCCTGTCACTAGTTTCTGAACTCAAACCATTACATTTTTCCATTAGTTAGTTCCAGTGGTTTTATAATAATCTAAGAATCTACTTAAATCAGATCATTCATCCTCATATTATAAGATATACTGACCAAGACTACTCCACAGTGTAAACGATCTGTTCTCATAGAACTCATATGACAGGATTGGTATGAGTGCATTTCACACATTAACCTTTAATTCATTTCAGAATTCTCAGAATGCATCTTGTTTGCTCCAATAAAACTTTAAGTCACCATACAATTTATAGCTAAAATGATAATAATTAGGATGATAATAGAAGCCTCTAATTACATCTGAACTAATATAATAGCCTGCCCATAAAAACTAAACTCCAAATGTTAGAAATTATTTTTAAAAAATGAAACATATAGTATAAAGCTGCTAAGTTATTAATTTGACACACTATATTAATTATATGGCTATGCAATACAGTTTTTGAGACTTTACAGAGCTCCCTCTTTTTACAAATATGATGGATTCTTCATATTCATTAAGCATGGGATCTAACTTTTTACATAGAAAATGAAATATCTCATTGAAAACAATGCAAGTGAAAACATACTATGATATCAGTTGGCTGTGTTACAGATAACATTATGACTTAAACTGTGTTCAAAGTCTCCAAAATGTTTTATTAATTGATAAAAGTTAGTTAGTTCGCAGTGACATTTTCTTCTCATTCCACATAGTAAGTCGTAGTTTTTCACACCCTAATCTCAGCTTTGTGCTGTCATTTATTTCTTGTCTGTATTATCCTCTTCTTCAGTTCTAGTTATTGATCTCTGTGCTGTATGTTCATTAGACAGTGTGCCTCTGTCATTGTCTGAACAGGGAGAAGAGATCACTGACTTAAGTGGTTTTCACAAGTTTTTACCTTGGTTCTAACTGCATTTTATACATGGCATTTTGATTGACAAATTCAGGCCACATAACACTCTCTGGAAAGAAACTCAGTTTCCTTATTTGTACAAGAGATAATGATATGTGTTTTCATTGTATTATACTCCTTTCACTGGCCATATTAACAGTAGTGGGAGCAAGGAAAAATTTAACTCTCAGCTTAAAGCAAAGTATGTCATCGCAAAGGATTAAATTACCCAGTATAATTGTTTGCACACGTAATAACCCTCATTTAAAATTAACCTAAAATCAAAATGTGTACTGCTAGAACCAACAAGCTTTGGGGATAATAGCTATACTTGCTTTTATAAAGGGGTTCTTTTATATAAGAAACTAATGTTTTTAAGGACAAAACAATGGATGAAAAAAAAATACAAATGAAAAGCTAGCCTCTTTCAGAGATTTTATTACTGTTAAGCATTATGAACTGCCTATAATAACAAAATGGGGACTCTGATTTTATCATTGAAATATACTTTAATCTGAAGCTATTACTGCATAATTAGATGCTAGTTACAGTAGAATATTTAAATAAAATTAATATAATTTGGCTACAAAGCTATTCTGAACATCACTTACTATCCTTCTGTTAACTGGAATTTGAGGAAGATATACGTTTGCGTAAAGATTTGGTTTGAAACATCCTTAATAAAAAGATTCTGAGAAAGCAAAATAGTGTGTCTACATCTGTCTGACATACACACACACACACACACACACACACACACACACAAAATTGTGGAAATCAAACTGATATAATTTTATAATAACATTACAATCCATTAAATCCATGAAATATTATCACTTCCAAGAGATGGCTTAAATATTAAATTCTTAACTCAAAAGCAATCCAAGACTGTGGAGTCATTTACGTATTTCTCGAGTAATGTGCCCATGGTTTACTGTGAACAGGGTATGCAAAAGGAAACTGTCCAGCAAGTGTTTAGCGTCTCCACTTTGCCTGCTGATTGCTTCTTTTTTTTTTTAACTTTATTTTAAAAAAACAAAGATAAAAGAAAAAAATTTAAACATTTTTGCATAAATGTATACAAATACAATTGTGTCAGTGCTTGGCTTTTTTTTTTCTTTTTTTTTTTTAAGGTTTGATACTCTGCATTAAGGTCTTACTATTTACAATGAGCAAAAAGTACATGTAAAACAGGGTGTAACCCGAAATTAGTCAATGTGTTCTTAGTGTGTAAGGATTGAGCATGATGTTTTTTGTTTTGTTTTGTTTTGTTTTTTTCTTGAACTTCACACAGTCTGTGAGTTGTTTCTGGGGCAATCCGAGCCTCTGGGGTTAGCATCCCACTATCAGTGACTGCATATTATGTCTGTTCTTTTGTGACTGGGTTATCTCATTCAGGATGATATTCTCTAGATGCAGCCATTTTCTTAAGAATTTGGTTAAGTCATTGTTTCTGATGGCTGAGTAGTACTCCATTGTGTAAATGTACCACAATTTTTGTATCCATTCATCTACTAAAGGACATCTGGGTTCTTTCCAGCTTCTGGCTATTATAAATAGAGCTGCTATGAACATTGTGGTGCCTGCTGATTGCTTCTTTACATTGTACAGAAGTGGAATTCCAAAGTTGTATAAAGGGAGAACCTGATAATGTTGTGATTAAACAAGTCCACTGACAAAGCTCAACAGGAGGAGAGCTCTATTTAGGCTGTTCTCCTAGATTCAATAATTAAAGTGTCATAAAAGAGGTCAATGGGAATAAAATCATAGAAGTATATGTTAGCTGAGGTTTTTTTTCAGACATAGGAGACTTAATGAAGTTGGAAAGATATAGTAAGAGTGAAACATGTAGTGCCCGAATTGGATAAAGATAAGGAAAATATAACGTATATATTTGGAAAGGATTAGAGATCTGTATAATTGTTAAAAGATTTTTTTCAGATGAAATTTGTCCATTCAATGACAAGAATATTCTTTTCAGCCAGATGTGGAGTCTCACAGCTGGAATCCTGGCACTCCATGGCTGAGGTAAGAAGACTACTGTAAATTTAAGCCCAACCTAGTTTAACTAGAGAGTTTTATACCTTTAAGTCACTTGGAACATAAAATCAAATAAATATAATTACTAGTATAAGAACCTCCTTGTTATGTATAAAAATCAGCAAGTGGGTACACATGGCTAGGGAAATGTACAAGGTGAGAAAGCGCCTAAAACACAAAGTAATACAAAGGCTGTAATTAAACAACTGCAGACTATTCAGTATTAATACAGATAGACACTATGGTCTGAAAATAAAAGTGAATTTGGCAGCTGTGAATTCAATAACTACAGCCAAAATTCATTAGAGATAGCCTAAGAGATTTAAATATGCAAAAAAGGAAAGAATCAGCAAACATGGAAAAAAGTCAAATGAAATATCACAACTGGGGAAAGAAAGACAATGAGAAAAAAAAGGGGGTCCAAGAAACTCACTGAAATATCAAAAAGACCAACATTTGCTTTATAGGATTCTCCAAAAGCATTCTCTGAAATGGAGAAACAGTATACAGAATAAAATACAAAATGATGAATGAAAACTTCATTCATTGAAAAATACTCAGGTAACCATTTGAGATGCTTAACGCAGTCAAAGTAAGACGAACCAAAAGAGACTCCAGATGCTAGTTTTTCATCCAATTTGGAAACGTAATAGAAAAGCTTGAAAGCATCTAGAGAAACGTGACTTATTACATTTTAATTATCCACCAAGAAAATCCCAGCTGATGCCTAAGAAGAAACTCTGGAGATAAGACTTGAAAACACTAAGTTGGGGGTTGGAGAATTCCAAGGTATGGGGGGCGTGGGATCTCTCATAGCCATCTGAACTGTCCTTTCAAAGTCAGGGAGGAGACAAACTTTCTAGTGGGGAAAAGCTGAGGAAAGTGCTGTCATCAATTCTGTTTGTAAACAGTTTCAGGAGTCCCTTAAATGTGAAATGAAATGATACAAGGCAGAAATGTAAAGATCTATAAATTCAAACCTCACTATACATAGGTGCCTGGTTGTTCCCATAAGATACTGGCATTTGAAAAAGTATTTTGTTTCTATTTTGTTTGTTTGATTTTTTATTATTAACAAATTCACTCACAGTTGTTTTAAATTAAAACACAGTGAAATATAGTCACATCACTTTCTACATTCTCTGGCCTTTCAGGAATCCTCCCTTTTCTCTTACACACACACACACACACACACACACACACACACACACACAGAGAGAGAGAGAGAGAGAGAGAGAGAGAGAGAGAGAGAGAGAGAGTTCCAACACACCTCACTAAATCCATTTTTTGTTGCTTGTGTATTTGATTTCAGAGTTGATCAGTTGGTACTGGATAACAAATTGGGAGTCTTGTCCCAGAGAAATATTAGCTCTTAGTCTTTTGAAAGTCCTTAAGTACCTGTAGTCTTTGTCTAGGTTTACGGCCTTTGAGATTTCCCTCTTTTGAGTTAGCATCCGAACTGTCCTTAGGCATTGCAAAATCACCAACAATGTCTTTACATGAAAAAAGGAAGCAGCAGAATTAACTTGTCTGTAACTTATAGAAAACCTGCAGTCACCAACACATTGTACTATTAATGCAAATCATAGACATACACCAAAAAAAAAAAAAAAGAAGAAGAAAATCTAAATATCTTGTATACACAGTAAAATAATTTTGACATTTGTTGAAACCACTCAATTTGGGGAGGAGATTGTGTGAGTTTTCATTTTTGAGATTATAATGTATCACGACATTTCTCCCTCTAAATTCTCCCAAATACCACTCTTTGCTCACTTTCAATTTCATGCCTCTTGTTTTCGTTAATTTTCATTGCATGGACATAAACACATGTCTAAATATTCATAAATATAACCTGCTCTGTCTGTACACTGTTACTTTTATTTATGCCCTAAGGACTGAGCATTGGGTATTGGATAACCAATCGGTGTGAGTTTCATTGGGGATGATTATTTCTGGGATTCTTAATAATTCATCGCCTAAGTCTGAGTGACCTTTGTCGAAGAGGGCACAGGAATACCATAAATGCCAGTAGATCAAAAAGTTGTATGTGAGATTGTGTCTCCTAGAAATTCCATCAGCCACATTTATAGAGTCTGACCAACATTACCTTCCAAACATGAGTTAAAGAAACATAGACATGCCAACATGGATAAGAAAAGGTCTATCATTTCTCAAACATGCATAAAGAACCATCTAGTTAAAAAAAATAACTGAAGCTACTAATGAAGAAAAGAAAAAGCAATCGATCCTGCAATGACCAGCTAAACTGTAAAGCTTATGAGCCTTATAAATTACCAGAATAACAGGATATGCCCAGTTTTAAAATAATAGCACATATATGATGGAAACTCCTAACATCTATGTAGTTCAATAGCAGGAAATTCATGTCTGCTACTGTAAACCTAGCCAACCATCCTTGGATTATGTGGTAATGAACACTGAAGGAGAACCTAATACTACCAATTTTAAAGCAAACCTAATTTCAACCTACATTCCAAGTATCCATCCTTATACTCAAAGATAATTATAGCTCTCAACCCGCATCAAAAGGTTTCCCAGAAGATGTTCACCATTACAGAAAAAGAAAACTGGTCAAAGTACAAAAAACTACTGACAATGAAGGTCATGGTGTAGGCAACCATTACTAATACATCTGCCTCACAACCATATAACTACAAAACAAGGAACCTTGTGGAAGAGGAGAGAGAATGATTTAACCAACCAGAGGATAAGGAAGGAAATTCTGCTCTTAGTTAGCATATGTAAAACATGACAGAAACCACACATATCATCTTAAAATTAGTAGACTATGCATGATCTATAGAACATTAATAGAACAATAATGCTCAAAATGGCCTACCCTAAGATGGAGGGATCTATGCAGGCAAAGGCTGCTGTGGTAGGGAGAGCAACTCTCCAGGCATGAGCATCCAATTAGGTCATCACACATCCAGTTGGTTAGTTCTAAACCAGAACCACTAAATACATTTGCTAGTTTCTGTGTATGTGTATGTCTGTCTATCTGTTTCTCTGTCTCTCTGTATGTATCTGTCTGTGTGACTGTGTGTCTGCATGTCTGTGTTTGTGTGTGTGTAACAATAAAACAAGGAGGTCATGAACTTGAGAATTTGAAAAACAGGATGAGCTACAGGGTAGGAGTTAGAGACAGGAGGATTGTAAAAGATAGAAACAAAACACTCATGTGTGAAACTCATAAGCTATCCAGGAAGCTGGACAATAGTGATATTTGCACAACCTTTGGAGTGTGCTCAAAAGCATGGAATTTTACACATAACATGATTAAGAAAATACATTTTTATGTGTGTTTACCTGTAATAAAATTATATAAAATGTGTTAAAAGGCAAAAAGAATACTTTCTTCTTGTT
Source organism: Micromys minutus (assembly GCF_963924665.1). Lineage (NCBI taxonomy): Eukaryota > Metazoa > Chordata > Mammalia > Rodentia > Muridae > Micromys > Micromys minutus. The sequence continues at coordinate 5,582,396 of NC_137965.1, forward strand.
TTAATTGCTTGTATACTTCTTGTGAATTATACTACCCCCATCTTTAAAGATGTGTCTGCCAATTAAAATAAAGCAGATACACTTCCTGTTACAAGTATCATTTTTGTTTAATTAAAATGTCACAATCAGCCTCTATCTCATAACAGAACCTGGCTTCAAGTAGGAAAAGTCAACAGAACAAAAGAAAAATGTAGAAAAATAAATCTGAGAGGCAACTTAATAAGTAGGCATAGGCATAAATGATGTGTGTTGATGACAACTCAAAATGCATTTCCCTTTTGGATTTAATAAAGTAATCATTCTCCACTAAATAATATTTGAATAAGTGCCAGACCTATATCCCATTTTGCGTATTCTTGTAAGCATCAGAATTATATTTCTGCTTTGGTCAGCAACAGAAGACAAAATAGTAAAAGTAATCAAAATTAGATTGCCTGTATACATAAGATAATTTGGTGCAGAGCTATGGGCTTAGGATTTATTTTTAAGGCATAATATTGGATTTTAAATAAAACAAACTTTAATATGCCAGTACGGCCTTAAGAAAAGTATTTTCAAATAACTGAAAATGCTGTATGCAGTTTTGTTTTATTAGCCTCTCTCTCTCTCTCTCTCTCTCTCTCTCTCTCTCTCTCTCTCTCTCTCTCTCTCTCTCTCTCTCTTGGCCATGGGCATGAGAAGAACTTACAGTCATTTCCTTTAGGATTGTGGTGTTGCAAGGAAAAAACTACACTGCTGATGTATCAGAGTCATAGCCTTGCTCAGGTGCAGCAATAGAAATCAATGTTAGGTCTTTTATTTTATAAAATGTAGACAAATTTGTGGGTACTGAGTAGGATCGTTTAATGTACAGCCCTGTATAAGTCATAAGAAAGTGATTTGTTATAAATACCTATATTGCTATTCCTTCCAGAGTCACAAGGCTTTCTACATACTATCGTTAGGAAAACTGGATAAAGCTAGAGTCCTTACTGATAGCTATTTATTGAGTTAAATTTCTACTGCTGTGACAGTGTACTTGAGATTAATTTCAAAGGCCAAGGGTCTGTTTTGGCTTCAGCACTTCAGAAGTTTCAAGGATTGCTTTTCAAAAGTACTTTGAGATCTTTGCAGGAAACCTATTATGGATCATACTTGTCAAGGGAGAGTTTTTTTTTATTATTATTTTTAATGTTCCTCCAGAAAGGAAGTAAAAAGAGTAGAAAGAAGACAAGAGCCTAGCATGGCTGCCCTCTGAGAGGCCCCACAAGCAGCTGACTGAAACACATTCAGAGACTTACACCCAACCACTGGAATAAAGTAGGGGATGCCGATGGAGGAACTAGGGGAGTGATTGAAGGAGCTGAAGATGATGACACCATAAAAGACCAGTAGTCTCAACTAACCTGGACCCCAGTCTGCTCCCAGTGACTGAACCACCCACTAGGCAGCATAAATAGGCTGGTTCAAGTCAGCCATATATATATATATATATATATATATATATATATTTCTGTTTGGCCTCAGTAGGAAATGATGTGCCATATCCTCAGGAAACTTGAAGCCTCAGGGAAGGGGGGTGAGGGCAGCACCTTCCCAAAGGCAGAGGGGAGGGAGATGAGATGAGGAATGGTGGAGGGGGCACTGGGAGGGGGAACAAGGTCTGGAATGTAAATAAATAGAATTATTAATTAAAACAAAGACATCCATGATAAAACATTCCCTTGGAGGACAAACCTCCAATGGATTTATTTGCTTTGAATAAGTCACACTTCCTAAAGTTTCTAGCACAGATATACCATTAATTTATATTTCCAATACTTGATCATTTATATAACATCAGTAACTTATGATACCATCTAAAAAAGAAACCTTTAAACTCTGCACACTGAGGACTAAACCTACAGTACTTGCACACTAGAAGCCCTTGAGGTCCAAACCTTAACAGATGGTCATTCTTCCAGATGTACTTGACCGCATGTGCGTGTATATATGCCAGTATTCTACAGGATAGGAGTCTCAATGAATTAAAAAGCATTGCTCCATCCCTTGTAATTTTGTGGGTATGTTTGCTGGACTTGAATTTAATGGTAGTATATGTCCAAAAGAAATCTTCCCCTACGTTCAATTCTTCACTGGACTTCTTTAACTTTTATCACTAGTTTCTCCAGGTAAATTTGTCATCAACTAATCTAAGCCCAATTTTCTGTGGTATAGCTTTTTTAATGAATGATTGATTTTTAGACATTATACTATTATTACATAATCTCATCCTTCCCTTTTCCTCCTGCCAAATCCTCCTATATTCTTCTTCCTTTCTTTCAGATTTATAGTCCCTTTATTCATTTTTCTTCCATTCACATATGTCTCTCTCTCTCTCTCTCTCTCTCTCTCTCTCTCTCTCTCTCTCTCTCTCTCTCTCTCTCTCTCTTTCTCTCTCTTTGTGTGTGTGTGTGTGTGTGTGTGTGTGTGTCACACACACACACACACACACACACACATATTCCTTATACATAAATGCAACTTAATGGATGGACGTGTTCAGAGCTAACCATTAGTTATTGGATAACTAGTGTGTTCTTTCCTCTGGAAGACTATTTCTCCCTCTCTCAAATTTCCATGGATATCTGAGTTCTTTGTGGAGGGTGGGGGATTCATGGTAGTCTTTTTCCAGTCCTCTACAGCATGTCTGTTGTTGTTGTACTTGGTCTGCTTAACATTAAAGAACTTATACATGATCATGGGAACTTAGCCAACAATGCATGGTTAGTAAAGACTAATGTCATGAAGTTCTAATCACCAGTTTACTAAGCTAAGTTTACTAAGCTATTTCTTGAAATACAAATGAAAATTAAAAGTTTGTAATATCATTCATTCTAAATATATATGACATTCATACTTTCCTAAAACCGATATGTTTTAAAACATACCATCACATTTATGGGCTATTCGTACTTCTTAAGAAAACCTGTCTTCAAAAACAGTCACACTCTGGTGATGTGGATTTCAACAATATATTTGAAAAACCTTCAGTCCACGAGAATGAATAAGAATACCAGGCAAGGAACTGTCAGAAACTATATTTACATGACACATTTCACCAGTCATTTATTTGTCAAGTTCTTGAGCCCAATATTTTACATTCACATCCTGTTACACATGAATGGTTATCCCAGAGTATCCAATTTAGTGTTATTTTGGGTCAGTATTCTAGTCTCTTTTGTTACAATGATAAAACACTCTCACCAAGAAGCAACTCAGGGGAGGAAAGGATTTATTTGGCTTTCTCTTCTAGGTCTCAGTCCATCATTGAAGAAATATAGGGTAGGGACTTAAATAATCATTGAAGTAAAAACCATGGAGGAATATTGATTCATGGCTATTGGAAGGCTAGTTTATTTATGTGGCACAGGAAAACTTCCCTATGGGTTGTACAATTCACAGTGGACTGGGCTCTGCCACATCACTTAGTAATTAAGACAGTCCCCTACAAATAATACAACAATCTGATATAAACCCAACTTCAACCAATATTTTTTTTTCAAATGACTCTAGACTATGTTAGTTGACATTCAAAAGTAACTAGGACAATGTGATTTGCTTAGCATGTAAATAAGGAAGTGCTGTGAATAATTTTGAATTATAGGCCAAGTTAAAAATATCATCCTATCAATTCATGTCAAGATATCTGATATATATCAACAACCATATCCAAAAATAAAACCCAGTACTAAACTGGTGGTAAAGGAATAATAACTCATAACAATGGTTACCAAGCAGTCTAATACCAAGTCACAAATAAAATTATGTAGGGTAAATAACAATAGATTGCAATGCTTTAATCTAAATAGAACATCTATTTTAAAGCCCCTCCTTGATCATGAAAGCCCATGACTATCTCAGGAGCTACTGGCAGCTGGAAGCTCGTTGGGGTGTGAGATTTCTTTGAGCGTATAGATTCTCGCAAATTCCTCACCCACCAGTGGACAGCATTACATCCATTCCCACTTGAGCAGCACAGATTGTACTCAGCGGATTATAAATATAGAACATGAAATTCTAAACTGGATGCGTTGGGGAAGTGGGACTTGGGGGAATCAGAGAAGTATGGGGTTGTAAATAAAAATATATTTTTAAACAAACATATGAAATTCTCAATGAATAAATTAAAATGTATTTTAATACCTTTTCCTACTCAAAAATTATGAAAATAATCTAGTTTATGCACTTTGGCATTATTGGAATTGTCAACAACTGGTCTGGAATGAACTTAAGGGTACAGTATGACATATTATTAAGTTTTTTCCTTCTAATTAACACTTGGTTGATTAGACAAATTATTATATTTTTGAAGCACATTCCAAAAGATCATGAGAAATACTTGTAGTGTTGGGATGTTTTGATCTGCTAAGAATGCAAGGAGGGTCTGAACCATACTTTCTCTTGGGGAGAACGTGAGTCTTGATGAGAATCACATCCAGCCTTTCAATGTGCTCCTCTTGGAGGGAGTTTATTTATTATATGTGTATCAGAAAGTGCCATGAAACTTCACCAAAAGAAAAGGGGGGATTTGTATTTATATCTTGCTCCTATATTAATATTAGAAACTTTCGTAATTTCTTCTAATCACTGACATAGTCAGGTTTGAGATGATTGTTTCTACTTTCACTTTGTCTTTCATTCTAGAAAAAGATTCCAATGACTTGTTTAAAATGCTTAAAATATAAATTCATAATTTCAGAAGACCAAGGTTTACTTACACATGAGCACAGAGAATAATTGCCAAACAATACGTCATTTTTCAAAGGAAAGGAAAATCCAATACTATGAGTATGTGTGCATGAATGGTGTTTATTTAAACAGCCAGAGCATGGGATTATAGAGCTAGAAAATCCAAAGCAAATATTTGCATAGCATTCCCTTTATTTAGGTGGTTATCAGTAATGCATACAATGATAAAGTATTGGAGAAGACATATGTTAATAATAGGAACATAACCATAACCATTTTATATAAGGGATTTAAACAGTCATGGACAATTTTATCTGTAATGGGTACTGAAGAAAGTTCTCTAGGTTTCTTCTGATGTTTTCAGTGGGTTCCTCGTCCTGTTCTTGTTTCGTTTTGTCACATAAATTATTCTTAACAGGGTGCCCCCAACTTTTCTGGTTGAATAATGTCTTTTGTGCATGGCTCTGTCATTATTTCTAGCGGTACCTCATTGCTTTCCGAGAACTATCTGCCTTAATCATTAGGAAACTCTACAAGTTATTTTACATTTTGGTAGCATAATTAATTTTTCTTGTCAATATATCCTTGAAAAGAAAATGAGTATTTGATTTCAGAGTTAAACTTGTCCAACCATTTGCTATTCTGTTTCATTTAACTTGTTTCTTTATGGGACGTAGACAAATGTGTATCTGGGTGTATTCATACACGTGGGCATCTGTGGAGGCCAGAGATTGATGTAGAGGATTTTCCTAAGTCACTTGGTACCTAGTATTAGAGAATAATTTCTCTCACTATACCTGGAGCCCAAGGTTATAAAAAGAATACATAACTAGTTATTTCCAAGAAATGCCTGCCTGCATAGCATGTCACTCAGCCTACGGTTACATTTATTGTTTGTTTTGTTTTCTTCTCTTTTAGTTGTTTTTGGTTTGATTTTGTTTGATTTTTGTTGTGGTGGTGGTGGTTGTGTTTGTTGCTCACTTGTTGTTTCTTTGCTTTGTTCTCAGACAAGCTCTCTTTCTTATGCAGTTCTGGCTGCCCAGGAGCCAGTTTTGGGAAGCAGCCTGGTCTTGAACTTGCAGAGTGGCTTCTGCTTTTCTGGTCCTGGAATTTAAGGTGCATGCTATCCTGCTCTTCTCACTTAGGTTTTCCATAGTCATTCAGGTCTGAACTCTCCTATGGTTGGTCGAGCCTTCACAGGACCAACAGCCTCCCCTCCCACTGCTGCCAGGGAAGACAATCCTTTGCTACATATGCAGCTGGAGCCATGGGTCCCTCCTTTTGTACTCTGCGATAGCTGGTTTAGTTGGTGGTTTAGTCGCTGAGAGTTCTAGGGGTCCTGGTTGGTTGATAATCTTGTTCTTCCTACAGGGTTGCAAACCCCTTCAACTCCTTTGCTCCTTCGGTCCTTCCACTAACTCCTCCATTGGGGTCCCCATGCTCAGTCCAATGGTTGAGTTTGTTAGGCTCCAGCAGAGCCTCTAAGGAGACAGCTCTAACAGGTTCCTGTCAGCAAGCACTTCTTGGCATCAGCGATAGTGTCTGAGTGTGGTGTCTGCAGAGGTGATGGATCCCAGTTGCCACAGTCTCTGGATGGTCTTTCCACTGCACTATTCTTTGTCCCTCTACTTCTGGGTGTTTTTGAGATGTGTGAGTGGCCCAATCCCTCAAGCGGGAACTGTGTCTACCCTCTGGATATGGTTTCTACAGGTTCACTCCCAACTTTATTGGGTATTTTGGCTAATGTTATCCCTGTTAGGTCCTAGGAGGTTCTTAATTTCTTGGTATCTGGGACTTTCTGGTGGCTACCCCCACTTCCAAATCCTCCACTTGTACATGCCTCTGTTCAATTTCTTAACCATCTGTACCTCTTCCCCATCTCCTCCCCCACCTGATCCTGACCCCTCGTCTCCTACCCTTCCTGTCTCCCTCCCAAGCCCCTTCCTCCCTCTACCTCCTGTGATTATTTTGTTTCCCCTTCTAAGTAGAATTCACACCGGTCTTCTTTTTTCTTGGGTTTCATATGGTCTGTGGGTTGTATCATGGGTATTCTGAGCTCTTTGCCTAATATTTATTTATCAGTTTCTTAGCTTTTCTTTCTACCTATTTGCATCTAGACATGATCTGTCGACATTCAAAGGAGGTATGAATGCTTCCCAGTAGTGCTATATTTCTTTCTCCTTCAAGTTATTATAGATTTGTACTTTATGAATACTTCTCAGTGTTGGTGAGTACGTCTGCATGTATATGCATTCTGTCGTACTCTGAAACTGCAACCATTACCTCTGCAAAAGGTGTTCCTTGTTGCTTTTATTGTTTTATTTTCAGCCAAACATGGTATTGGCCCTTGCATTTCAGTTGTTTGAAATCAACTACTGTGAGTTACCTCTTTCTATTCTCTCAGCCTCTCCCAACATGTTTAATATATCACTGTTTCACAATATGCTGTGCTACTGTGTGCTGGCTGGTTCTTTTTGCTTGAATGTCTTTATTTAATTCAAAAGATATCTAGGTCTTATAAATAAATATATCACCAGCAACTCCATCAGAAGAAGACACTTAAACTTCTCCTATCATAATGTATAGCAAGACATATTTGTATAAATGTACAAATTGGTGAAGTGAGATCTTTTCAATTTGTTTATTTGTATTATGTTTGCTCCTGCGTATAATGATTATTTCTGAACTGGACACAAAACTGAAAGAATGACACATGAGTCCATGTTTTCTTCCTCTAGCAATGTATAGCTCTAGAAATTATAATAATTATGTTGTTTCTACTTTGTGTATTAATAATACTTTGTAGCTGTTTAACTTACTATAATTTTTCTTTCAATGAATCCTGGAAATCGTTAAGTGCACTTTGTTGTTCATGTGTTTCCTCTCAGTCTGTGCCAGTTTGTAACTCAGTGTCTATGCTATCAAAATACAGTCCCGTAATATAATACAGTGCCTTCCTTCCAGCCTATTAGTCTGTAATTTGTGAGCAAATTTACATAAGATTTAATACAATCCTGATGCAAATGATTGACTATTTATCTTACTGTGTGAAGTTTAGTCTCTCCTTATGGGCAAAGGCACAAAACAACAGCAACTTACAGACTTAACTCCTGGGCAACACTTCTTACAAAGTCACTGTGGACGTAAAGGCATCACTAAGTTGACATTGTGTGGCCAGGCTGCCATTCGATGGTTTTCTTGCTGTAGAAAAGCCAGATGTCACCACAATGTTCATAGCAGCTCTATTTATAATAGCCAGAAGCTGGAAAGAACCCAGATGTCCTTCAGAAGATGAATGGATACAAAAATTTTGGTACATTTACACAATGGAATACTACTCAGCCACCAGAAACAATGACTTAACCAAATTCTTAAGAAAATGGCTGCATCTAGAGAATATCATCCTGAGTGAGATAACCCAGTCACAAAAGAACAGACATAATATGCAGTCACTGATATTGGGATGCTAACCCCAGAGGCTTGCACTCCCCCAGAAACAACTCACAGACTGTGAAGTCCAAGAAATAAAGAAAACTATATATATATATATATATATATATATATATATATATATATATATATATATATATATTTACAAAACAAGAAGACTTTGACTATTTCTATGTTGTGTTTTGTTTTGCATGTAATTTACGCTCATTGTAACTATTAAGTTTTCAATGCATATTGTCAAGCCCTTGAAAAAATCAAGTACTGACTAAAAAATATATTCACATAGTTTTATGTAAAAATTATTTTAATATCTGAAAAAACAGTACTGACAAAATGTATAATTTTAAGCAAAAAATGTTTAAAATCTGTACATTTATCTTTGTTTTGTAAAATAAAGTCATTTTTTAAAAAAAAAGAAAAGCCAGATGTAATTTTATTTTTCTGTCCTTGTTAGTGAGCATAGCTACATTTTCTTTGTAAAATTTTACTTCAATATTTAAGTCTAATTATGAGAAATAATCTTAATATTAACTCCTTGGGAGCTATCTTCCCCTTTGCATATTGCATCATTTCAATATATAGGTTCTAATCATGTTTTATTTCAGAGTGTACATGTTAATTGTAAATATTTTTATGTGTCTTATTTCTGTAATTTTTTTATGGGTTTTCTGTAGCCTGTATGCTGGACCTTTGTTATCTCCCTGCTTTACCCTCTATCTTTTATGTACCATTTTCTCCTTTCCATCTTGTGGTTAAAAGAGTTTCACCTATTCTGATTATATCAATATCTGCTATATTTGCTGAGTCTCTTGCTTTTTATAGCCTAATATTTCAGATGAAAATTAAGTTCTTTGTTTCCTGAATGATTGTATGACCCCTTTTCCCCTTTAACGTATGACAAATCTGCTTTCTGAGAGTTGTTTAAAAAACATATTATTATGCAGTCCTAACAGTTCTCTCTTGCCCATCTGTTCATCCCCCGCCCATTCTCCTTCAATTCTTGATTTCTTTTTATTATCAATTGTTATCACATGTATATGTGCTTATGTATATTCATATATTTTCCTAACTATAACCTACTCATTCCATATAATCTTACTTGTATATATGTGTTCAGGGAAGACCACTTGGTACAGGACAACCAATTAAGAAGGTTATTCCTCAACAATCCCAGCATTCCACAGCTTCTCGTGGTGCTCTGTGTAGGGCTGAATCTCATAGGATTTCTCCATGACTACTCTTTCCTTTTTAAACTATGCTATTCAAAAAAAAAAAAAAAATCACCTTTCAATTTCATACACTCTTTGGTTACAAGCTGCTTCGCGGGTCTCTAGTGTCTACTGCTCTTGTTCCTTTACATCCTGTTACAAATGTCTCTTCTTCATCCATTGATCACTCACCCTGTGCTTCTCAATATCTTCCTATTCTCAATAATTTCTCCCAAGTGCTAGATTCAATGCTGGAATGAAGCTGTCAGCACATTGTAGACAAAGCAGAGGATTTCTTCTATTTAGAATAATATTGCTTTTTTAAAATTTTTATCTCTCTCTAAGTTCTCTCTTAGTTGACCATAAACAACATTTGGAAATAGCCTGTGTCTGTGTTCCCAGAAAGTTCCTCTGAGGAAACTCGTTCAATACGTGTAGGAGCTTGTGAAGAATTATTTTCCTGGAGTTTGATTGCCAGCAGAATTGTAGCCATATCTTTTGTCATCCTCACAATACCTTTCAAACATATACTATCACCAAACAGGTCTTGCTTTCAAAAGACATTTTGCACCATATTTCAGCTTTTGATGTCTATGAATATCTCATTTTGTTACCCAACTGTTCACTCTATGGTGGGTGGGGTTATACCTATCGATTCAGCCATTGTTTCCCTAGTGTCTGCAATGTTTTGTTCTTTAAATCCAAGAGACTAATGAAAAATTAGAGTGCAAATGGTTAAGCATTTTCAACAAAGCTTTCAATGAATTTAGTAAGAAAAGGAAAGAATTACACCTCATGTTTAGAATCACCTACTTGAATTCATCTAGAAAATGAATCATATAGCACGAATGCAATTTAAATAAAGTTTAATATATTTTCGCTGCTGGGTCAGAGGACATGAATAATAGTATAATAAATCTCTCTTGTTACACTGTTTATTATTTTCTTTTTCTATCATATTTGTTCAGTTATTGTCATAAATCTCCCCTGCTGTTTTTTTGCACTGCATTGTGACAGATGTTTAATGAAAGTTGAAAGTGTTTTTATGCAATGCCATAAGCTTTTCAGAAGAAAGACAGTATGCAAATGTAAATCATAAATAACTGAAGTGCAAATCAGGATGCTCTCTCCAAGGAATGCATAAGCAGTATCTTAAAAAGAGATAAAAATGTAATGGTCCAAGATTTAAAGGATTAGGAAATTGAGGAGTGCATAATTCCAAAGTGCTTCATTATTTTTGGAATCATGTTTAATTTCATTTCACTGGAGTATCAACCTGAAGGAGAGTGACTGGAAGGAATATTAGGTAAATGATTATGCCAAGAATTACTGTATATCCAGAAAATAGATGTCCGGGGCGAAAACTGTGTACAGCTGAAGAAGCTTTTCTTCTGATATCACTAACACTATGAGGGACTTGAGTTGAATTTTGTATTTTACCCTGTTTGTGAAATATTGATTTTAGAAGATAGTATTAAAAGTTTGAATAAGTATTCATGCAAAATACTATCTACATAATTAAATGTGCTTCTAAAACAACAAGTAATTATACATATTTCATTCCAAATGGATATTGGTACTGTATACCTCAACTCTGATATCATTCTAACCTTTCTATCCATTAAAAATATAAAAAGTGCAATATTTTTTATTTCAGGAAAAATTTTAAGTTCATTTGCTTTCTATAGTTTTATTATTAGAACCAAACAATTTTCTATAATGCAGAATTGTTCTTCAATATAATGTCAATGTCACCAGGGTAACTCTTTGAGGATCAGAATTTCTGCTCTAATGTTTCCCCTATTGGAAGAGAATTTCTTTGGTTCTTGGTAATCTGGTAGCACTACCACCACCTGATCTTTGCTTCCTTTCTCTTATTTATCACAATGTATACTGCAACTTTAAAAGTAAGCAAGTATTGATGTTCACCATCAAATAACTTCATTAATTTATACAAATGTGCAACATCTCAATGATCTCTGGAACGTGGAAAGACACACTTGTGTCTTAAGCATAGAATGATTCACATCTCCTAATTTACACTTATTGGATAGTCTTGTGATTTTAACTACTCAGAACCATGGTTCACTAGCCTATGAGAAGAAGATTTCTCAGTCATAATGTGAGAAGATGGTATACAGCCTAGATGGGTCTCTGTGGTTCCGAAGATAAGCTCAAAATAATTTATTCATTTAGACAAATTTTTCACAGCCAAATTTCAGGCAGAAAGTTGAAGGTACTGAAAGGATTAAAATATTATATAATTATTAATGTTAGATGTAAAGTTTAAGCCATAAATCAAACAAATCTATGTAAGAGTGAGTAATTCATGTGTGCACTACCTCATAGTTAGTGCAAGAAGCAAGCTGCTACAAGGAATAACATTTTATCTGCTCATTTAAATGCATGGAAAATTTACAATCTATCTTTGACCTTAACTATAGACTAATAAAGCTTAAGATTATTGAATTTTCTTTATTCTCAAGATATGTCAAGATTTCACGTAAGATTTATATTTAAATATATTTATAATTAAATATATAAGTATAATTAATTACTTAGATATAAACATCTGAATAAACATAATATTTGCTTCAAAACTATACAGTCATACTTTTGAACATTTATTTTTTTTCTATTTTCTTTTTTTAATGAACAACTTAATTTTAAAAAACAAAGATTAATGTACAAATTTTAAGCATTTTTGCATAAAAGTATACGAATATATTTTTGTCAGTGCTTGGTTTTTTTAAAGGTTTGATAGTGTGCATTAAGATCTTACTAGTTACAATGAGCATAAAGTACATGTAAAACAAGATGTAACCTGGAATTAGTCAAAGTTTTCTTGGTGTGTAAAGATTAAGCATAATGACTTTTTTTTCTTTTCTTGAACTTCCTATAGTCTGTGAGTTGTTTCTGGGGTGTTCAGAGCTTTCTGGGGTTAGTATCCAATTATCAGTAACTGCATATTATGTCTGTTCATTTGTGACTGGGTTATCTCACTCAGGATGATATTCTCTAGATGCATCCATTTTCTTAAGAATTTCATAAAGTCATTGTTTCTGATAGCTGAGTAGTACTCCATTTTGTAAATGTACCACAATTTTTGTATCCATTCATCTACTGAAGGACATCTGGGTTTCTTTACAGCTTCTGGCTATCATAAATAGGGCTGCTATGGACATTGTGGTGCATGTATCTTTGTTGTATGTTGGAGATTCTCTGGGGTATATGCACAGAAGTGGAATAACTGGGTCTTCAGGTAGTACTACGTTCAATTTTCTGAGGAATCACCAGACTGATTTCCAGACTGGTTGTACCAGTTTACAACCCCACCAACAGTGGAGAAGTGTTCCTCTTTCTCCACATCCTCACCAGCATCTGCTGTCATCTGAATTTTTGATCTTAGCCATTCTGACTGGTGTGAGGTGGAATCTCAAGGTTGTTTTGATTTGCATTTTCCCGATGGCTAATGATGTCAAGCACTTCCTTAGATGCTTCTCAGCCATTCGATATTCCTCAATTGAGAACGTTTTGTTTAGCTCTGTACCCCATTTTATAATATGGTTGTTTGATTCTCTGGTGTCTAGCTTCTTGAGTTCTTTGTATACCTTGGATATTAGGCCTCTATCTGATGTGGAGTTGGTAAAGATCTTTTCCTACTCTGTTGGCTGCCGTTTTGTTTTCTTGATGGTGTCCTTAGCCTTACAGAAACTTTGCAATCTCATTAAGTCCCATTTGTCAATCTTTGACCTTAGAGCACGAGCCATTGGTGTTTTGTTCAGGAAATTTTCTCCTGTGCCTATGTGTTCTAAGGTTTTCCGTACTTTCTCTTCTAATAGTTTCAGTGTTCCTGGTATAATGTGGTGATCTTTCATCCACTTGCACTTTAGCTTTATACAAGGTGATAAGCGTCTATTTTTATTCTTCAGCATGCTGAGTGCCAGTTGGACCAACACCATTTGTTGAAGAGTCTGTCCTTTTTCCATTGAATGTTTACAGCTATTTGTCAAAAATCAAGTGACCATATATGTGAGGACTCATTTCTGTATCTTCTATTCTATTCTATTGAACCACGTGCCTATCTCGGTACCAGTTCCATGCAGTTTTTAGCACAATTGCCTTGTAATATAGCTTGAGGTCTGGGATAGTGATTCCCGCAGATGATTTCTTTTTGTTGAGGATGGATTTTGCTATTATAGGTCTTTTATTATTCCAGATGAAATTGCACAATGCTCTTTCCAACTCTATGAAGAATTGGGTTGGAATTTGGATGGGGATTTTCCCAGAACTAATGTGGGATAGGCTGCTGTTGAGATTAATTGATGTTAATTCTAAATGGCCTTCCAGTGATGACACTAACATGGGTGAGACCACCTGTGTCAGAAAGTATTTTGGGTATCATGGAGAGGTGACACACTGGAAGGAGTCACCAAATTTTTAATATTTGTTGCAGCATATTTTTTTATCTGAAGAGGACAAGGAACTTACATTTCTAATTTCAGTAATATTTTTATGTCAGTAGCTTCGATGGAATTTCCTAACTGTGGATTCTCTATTAAAATATCTAGCAATAATACTAATTTATTTATTAATGGAATAAACATATGGATAGTGTGCATATCTATGCTAGGGACTTTCTGAAGTTTAAGAAGTAATATAACAGTAGGAACTCTATTCACACAAAGGTATTGGGTATATATAAAATGTTCCATGAAAAAATTTTACAGACTCAATTTTGTGAAGTACAAAATAATTCTTAGCATCATTCACATCACAGAGAACAAAGCACGGCTCCACAGAGGCAGATGGCTTGCTTTCAGTGGATAGCAAGTCTCACTTTATATATATTTAATGATTTTCTCTAACAACATTTACTGTCACCTAATCACCTACTTGTGTTTATTGGATGTGCGAACACTGCCTAACTACTAAGAATCATTCCAGTTTATTCTCAATTTCAGGGTTTTCTTTTAATCCAAGACAGTTTCTTTTTTAATGGCTACCACATGTTTGCATTGCAGGTAGTGATTGTGGAGATAAATGAAATGCTCTCCTTTCAGAGTCCTCACAGTTTACAAGGGGAGACAGCCGTATAAATAAGTGGCTATAATAATGTATGTCAGATGATAGCTGAGAAATTTTATATAAAATAGTGAGGGAGTTAAAATGAATAAATAAATCTGCTTAACTGTGTTCATCATTTTTAAATTTGAAATTTGAGTAAATAAAATAGTAAGTACCATTGTATGTTGTAGCTTAGAAAGTTAAAAAAAATCTAATAACGAGATTTATCTAGAGCAAGGAAACATGATATTTTCCCCTTAACAGCCATATAATATGACAGTCCTTAAAACTGATGACCTGCTCTATGATTTATAAATGTTTTCATTCTTTGAAACCTTGACGCTGAGCCAGAGAAGCAATTTTGAATCCAAAAAATGATTTGTCATTATATGGTATTAAACATATCTTTCTTTCTCTTTAAGGATTAAATATAATGCAAGAGGTTTTACATATTCATAAATTAAATTTATTAGGAAGGCTTATATATTTATAACCTTTGAGTAAATTTACAAAAAAAAATAAATTACTTTCTCTCACTATAGTTTTGATTTAACCACCAGCATAATAAAAAAATAAATAAACCCACCAAAAACAAAAAACACTCTCAGCTCCATGAATTCAAACCAACAAACCACAGGAGCAAATAGAATTTGTTCCAAATTTCAGACATAATAAGATAAGCTAATATTTTTAAAAATTACTATGCCTAGGTAAAAAGATTAGGTTTCATCTATTTCTACTATGTTTGCTATATTTTCATGATGTCTGTTTCAATTTGTATACTGTGTGTAACATTAAGACCACTGAAAGTGATGGAAGACAATCAGAGGGATAAAGAGAAGGGGAAGGAAGAACATTGGGGAGGAGGAAGAGAAGGAGGAGGATTTGGAGGAGGAGGACAAGGAGGAAGCAGAAGAAGAAGCAGAAGAAGAAGAAGAAGAAGAAGAAACCTAATTACAAAGTTGAAAATTGGAAGTCCAGATTTTAAAATAAAGCTAATGAACCATATGAGAACAATAATATGAATATTTTGAGGTCAGCATACATTTGAGATATACTGTAAGTTCTGTATTTTATATGAAATTATTACTACACTTTATAGGAAGTTACAGGTTTTAGTTGGCTAAAGGGATCTAGACTGAACAATGACAGATATTAAGCAGGAACAAATATAAGCACATTATTAATGTGTTCGTGTGTGTGTGTGTGTGTGTGCAGTTGTGAGTGAAGGGTAGATTAGATCCTTAAGAAAAAAAAAACATACATTGATATCTAAGTCGAGGAACCTCTGACATTTTCCCTCATCTGTAATGGGGTTTTGAAGATGGTATCAGGGAAGAGGAACCATGTAATTAGAGGGACACCATAGTCATTGGGGTCAGAGCAATGTTTCTTTGTAACAAGAGCAAAATTTGTAGAGTCATTCAATGAAGTCACATAGTTAGAGGAATAAGCATGTGGCCAAAGAATGCCACCAGTGCCTGACCGTGCCAGAATCCAAGGGAAACATTGGCTCTTCACATCATTAGTAGAGAGCTCATCAGTTTTGTAGGCCCTAGCACTGGAGACAAAATAGTCTTTGTATGCTGTGGGATTTTGGTATGCTTCCATGTCAGAGCTACTATGATTGTTAAAACCTTTTGCCCTTCAATATGTTTCTATCTGTCTGTCTGTCTGTCTGTCTGTCTGTCTATCTATCTATCTATCTATCTATATATCTCCATATCATATAGAAAAAGCACAATCCCAATTGAACTGAATGATTGAGATGATGATGAGAATATTTTGTAGATAAGAAGATGACAAATTTTCTTCAAGAGATTGAACGTGTTACTTTTTGTTTAGTAGACCACATTATATAGTCTTTGGTACTATAACTGAACTCAGAGGAATTTTCAAGGGTGGACTCCCTATTTTAATGGATATAATCTACTTAGCCACATATAGTTAGATAAAAGATGAAATGATAGTGTTGGAGAACGATAAATAATCATTCCTGGTACCCAGGAAGCAGAAGAGTGAGCATACATCTAACAGCTAGAGACATATTCCTAAAGAAACACACTTAAAGGTCCCATGCCTAAAATATGAGCATCAATCCTATATTTGAGGACTTTCCAATAAGAGTATTTGTGTAGAACCCTATGATTCCATTGCCTCCAGATACACCATCACGTAGAGACACAGAATAATCCAGCCAAGTTGGTAATTTAAATTAAGCATCACAATGATCACATTTAACCTTGGTTCAGAGAAAGTCTTCCCAAAATAACAAGACTTGAGGAGTTACCTGGCCATTGTATGTCTACTCTTCAGCTTTGTTTTAAACTACCAGAAAATTCAAAATGTTCAGGATAAAAGGATATTTTAATGCTTCAAAATAGTTAATATGATACATTTTGAGTCTAGAGCTCTGATTTCAATGATACATTAGTCTAATACTAAATAGATAGTTTGAAGCAGATATTTTGGAGAATATATCTTGTGTGAGGTTGCAATTGTCTTTCTTAAAATTTTTGAGAGCTATTATATTTTTATATAAAATTTTTAAAATGACAGTTTATTATAAAAAGTATGTGTGTATCTGTTTCTTTTAGAAAATTCTTCATATGAAGACTGAAAAAACTGGTTCTTACTTGACACAAGTAATATCCATTTGTCTGATTGTTTTTCTTGAGTGTAAACCCACATGCACAAACAATATGTTGGATAGAAGTTTTGTCATCTATGGAGGATTTTGTTCTGGTTCTGAGAACCTATGTTGGTACTGGCCTGGCTTTGATTCCTTTCCTGCAGGCACAATCTTAACCAGCAGGGATTATTACTCAGTAATAGTTAAGAGATTTCTAAGCTAATATTCAAACACAATTTTCTTAGACGTATTGCCAGATTACAATGAAATCTTTAGAGTATTTCCTTAATGGAAGGGCAAAAGTCTGGAAATTGAGTTTCTGTGTGTTTTCCCATGACTTTAACGTATCTCAGCAGGGTAGCCCGAGAATATGCTGAGTAGCATTCCAGCTCTCAGTACAGACAAAAGAGCTGAGAAGCTGTTCACTTGCTCTCTGCCAAGTTTGCTGGTGAACTTAGCTAATAATTATTTCTAGTTGGAAAGTTACTAGATTCCTAATCTCCTTGAAACCTACCATGGTCTGACTTTACCTTTTCGAGTAGCAATTCTTCTTCACAGGGAACTAAATGCCTACTGCACTCCTGGGAGGGTACCACCCTGTTCATTTTCTTCACAGTAGTCTTTAGCTCTGAGCATCTTCACACTCTGTTTCCTCAGTGGGACTCAGAGCTCCCTTTGTCTCTGCCTTTTTAGACCCATCTGGATGGACTAGGTGGACAAATGTAATTTGCACATTTTAAATATTTAAGGAGATGACTTTAAAAGATGAAGTTAATGCCATTACGTTTTAACAGTAATAAATATTTGTAATAACCTTTGGTGATGTTGATGACCAATAGAATTGGTGGGATGCAATAGTATAAGTGTTATTAAGCTGATTCCAAACATTAAGACAATGTACTATTGATTATGACACACTTGGGCTTTTAATTTCAAAGTTATTGAAGGCAGGAGCTCTAAAAAGAATTTTCTGAGAAAAAGCAAAGCAATGAAAAGCTATGCAGAATAAAAGTTCCTTTTTCTAATCTCTGGTTTTCTCACAGGCTTTAGTGAGAGGATCTGGACACTATCATCTGTAATATATTAATCTATAAGACTGAGATTTCTCTAATAAAAAATTCGATCAATAAAATTTCTCACAATGCTTCACACATTGAAATAAATTGATTTTTATTGTGGAAACTGTAAATGAAAAGACTGGGGAGTCAGCTGTTTTCTTGCATTTATGTCAAGAATGTTCTAACTTTACATAATTATTCTTTATTCAAAGTTTTTAGTCAGTGAAATAGGTCAGAATCTTAGCCATAGTTATTTATATGAAAAGCATTTAGAACCAGTTTTTCTAAATGACTTTCAAACTTTTCACTAAAATATCACACAGAGAGAAAAACAAAACAAAGGTATAAGTAATAATCACAAAGGAACACCCATGAATGAAATCATCCTGAATAAACAGATCATTGGGTGAAATATGAGTTTGTTCAGTACGCCTGTTAACAGCAGTAATCCATCTAGAGACAATCAGTCATACCTCTCAGTTGTAACAGTGCACATTTAGATTACCTGCTTCTCGGTCTTGTATAGAGTTTGATATGACTCTGTTTGATTCTTATCTACTTTATTTGTCCATAGTATTGTTTTGAATTAAAACCCCGTGTTTGTTGCAGTTGCTTATCTGCTCTTTGTAATGCTTAGTTGTTTTACTTGAACACTAAATGGAGTATTCTTGGATAATTTTTAATAGGTATTAAAATATATGTATGACACACAGATATTCACATAAACCTGAATAACTGCTTAAATAGCTCAACTGGGATTTGAGTTCTTCCATGTAGCTAAAACCAAAACATGTCTAATACATGTATGTACTTTAGTCCATAGGATATACAATTTTTTTCATGTTTGTTTGTGACTTTACTGATATAATCTATGGAGAAAGAATCATTGCTTAAATATTAATGATATTAATTAAACATTGTTGACATATTCCTTTGTGTAAGTTATGTTATTTTACATTATAATAAAAACATCAACAAATGGGTTACTCAAACATAAAAAAAAGTCTTATGTTTTGTCATGTTACTACATGCCAGGATATTTCATATGAAAAATCAATGGAAATAAACTTCCTATTTCTACAGAAATGTTCATCATTTCAAGAGCTGTCAGAAACTTTGACATAAAGCATTATCCCAAGTAATGTACACAACATAAAGTTTTGGGAGAAATGTTTTCTAGTTCTTACTTTCACGCAGTAAATACTCCAAGACCATCAAGGTGAGCCATAGAATAAACTAGTTCTGATTAATGTTGCTTTCCTGCTGGTTATTGCTTACATTTTAAATAGAGTTTTAGATTCAAACATGGTTTCCATAGAAACGGGGCACTCAGCCATATTAAATGGAAATATGCTTAATTTTTACATTTTTTGTAAATATTTATGCAGCTTATGACCGTAATTAAAGAAACTAAGGTTAGTTATTCCCTGACAGCAAGAAAGAGGTGACTTGCTAGCCTATGAGCTAATATATTTAAATAGTCATTAGTGGCAAAAATATCCCAAGAATAGTTAATGTTTTCTTACATATTTGTTGCTAAATTTTTGTCATTTATTCTAAAACTATACCATATATACTGAGAAAAATATAACTGGTAATGAAACGTCATTGTGGTAAATATAAAATTAAAACATACATACAGTATCTCATTTATTCCACATCCATAAACCAATAAGAAGAGGACACAGATCACTTTTTATAAATATTGGTAACAAGCAACTAAGTTGTAAAATAGTCTATCTATGAGGCTCCTCTATGGGCTTTATTTATAATATGTACAATTTCTCTGCTTGAATATTAAACATTCATTCCATATTATAATACTCTTACCTCTTTAAAATAAATAGCTAGTCATTTACTATCACAATCCTATTTCTGAAATTATAAATTACTTCAAAACTTACTGAACATAAGGTGAGAATACACATTGTGATATTATATCCTACATGTCACTTGGCTATTAAAAGTACATCTTAGGAAGGTTTGTAATTCCAATATTTGAATACAGAAGCAAAAAGATCAATCAGGAATTTAAGGCCACCCTCAGTTACATTGCAAGTTTGAGGCTACCCTGTGATTCATGAGACCTTATCTTAAAATAATGAATAAAACAGAATGCCTAAGATCAAAACCTCAAGAGATAGCACATACTGGAGGATGTGGAGCAAGGGAAACACTCCTCCATTGCTCGTGGGGGGGAAGACTTCTAAAATCGCTTGGAAATCAATTTGCCAGTTTACCAGAAAACTGGGAATAATTCTATCTCAAGACCCAGACATACCACTCCGCAGCATATACTGAAAAGATTCTCCAACTTCTCACAAAAACACTTGCTCAACTATGTTCATAGTAACTTTACTCATAATAGCCTTCAATTGGAAACAACATAGATGTACCTCAACTTAAGAAAGAATTGATAAAGAGGCGAGCAGAGCCTGAGAAAAGAGCAGAGGCCAAACACCAGATCTGACAATATAGCTGGGCTGCTCTGCGGGGTCATCAAGAAGACCTAGTGTTTGAACCAGTTCCTAGCATTAAAGCAGAACCAGATGAGAGCAATGCCCATTATGTTCATGTGGTCATTGCTACCCCCCCCCAGGATTCTGCCTTTGAGGGAGGGACCTTTAAACTTGAACTATTCCTTTCAGAATACCCAATGGCAACACCTAAAGCACATCTCATGACCAAAATTTATCATCCTAATATAGACAAGTTGGGAAGACTATGTTTAGATACTTTGAAAGATAAGTGGTCCCCAGCACAGCAGATCTGGACAGTTCTGCTATCAATCCAGGCTTTGTCAAGTGCTACTAATTGAAATGATCCATTAGCAAATGATGTAGTCAAACAGTGGAAGAGCAACAAAGCCCAATCCATAGAAACATCGAGAACATAGACTGGACTATATAGCATGAACAATATTTAAGTCGATCAGACCATCAAGTGTATACTTCTTCTCCTGTTCTGCCAAGACTTTTTCCTTTTTTGTTTATATTTAATGGACACAATTTTAGAAACACTAGAGAATAAAAGCCCAAGTATTTTCATCTTGGGTGATTACATGCACATCAGCAAATCTGTCTGGTCCTGATTTGCTGTCAGAAGCTTGAGCAGAGGCTAGAAGTATATCGTCTGGGCTGCTGAGAGATGCTGAGAAGCAGGACTCTCTGTGCTGACTCCTTTCCAGTCATGGTTTAAGTACAAGGCGCTGTGAATGAAGGTAGTTGTCAGGGTTAACTGCCAGGGGTTTGGTTTTTATTTTATTTTTTAGGGGGAAAGTAGTTTTATTTTAATTTAATGGCCCCGTTTTCCCTTTCCCCCTTTAAGGGATCTAATTGCAGTGGTTAAATGCAGCTAACCAGTTTTTTAGAATATGTTCTCTAGCCAAGTCTAACTTTAGACACTGTAGATGGACAAGCTTGATTGTCTAAAACAAAATGGAAACATGAAATAAACATCACAGCCCTTACTAATAATATTGTGACTTTGCTGTCAAGTGTAGATTCTTCATCCCCCACCCAAAAAAAAAAAAAAAAAATGAAGAAAAATCTTGTGCCCATTTTGTATGGCTTGTCTGGAAACTTCTGTAAATCTTATGCTTTAGTAAAATAATTTTTGTTATTATACAAAAAATTGATTTAAAAAATGTGGTACATCTAAACAATGGAACATTGTTCAGGTATTAAAAACCAAGACATCATTAATTTTGCAGACAAATGGATGGAACTTGAGACCATCATCCTGAGTTAGGTAATTTAATTCCCAAAGTATACATACTCACTAATGAGTGGATATTAGCCATACAATACAGGTACCATGTTACTCCACAGACCCAAAGAAGCTAAATGTGAAGGAAGGCCCCAGCGCGGAAGCTTGAATCTCACTTAGAAGGGAGAATAAAGTAGTCCTAAGAGGCAGATGGAAGTTGGGAATTAGGAGCTAGGGGATTTGGGGAACACCGATTTGGGAAATTCAGGATCAGGACAGAAGCAATGGCTTGGCTAAATGGCCATGAAATGAATGGATATCTGCAACTGACAGGGGTGAGGAGGTGTGGCCATCTCCAAGATGAGACATGGCCTCAGACAAAGAAGGTGCTCAAGAATCAATGGGGGTATCTTTAGCTGTGACTCACTACATTGGCGATATGGGACCCTAAATGTCCACTTCCTATACACAGATAGAAACCCCAGTGGAGTGACAGAAACACCAACTCACCCACTGAACTTTCAACCACAACTTTATCCTGTCTATAAGAAATGCAGGAACAGGGGAGGGAACGGAGACTGAGAGAATGGCCAAACAATAACCAGTTCAATTTGACACACATCCCATGGACAAGCACCAATCTCTTACACTATTAATGATATTCTTGTATGCCTACATAAAGAATCCTAGTATGGCTGTTCTCTGAGAGGCACCACCCAGCAACAGACCCAGATGGAGACAACCACAATCAGTGGATAGAGTTTGGGGATTCTTATGGGGAAAAAAGGAGGGAGGATTGTGGTTCATGAAGAGTATAGGTACTCTACAGGAAGACCAACAGAGTCAACTCACCTGGACCCTTGGTGCTCTCAGAATCTGAACAACCAACTAAGGAACATACATGGGCTGAACCTAGTCCTCCCCTATCATAAGCAGCAGATTCACCTGCATGTGGGTTTTAAACAACTGGAGAAGGCTATCCCAAAAGCTGCTGCTTGTACTTGGGATATGTTCTAACTGGGATGCCTTGTGTACCTTCAGATGGAGAAGAAGGACCTAGCCTGGAAGAAACCAGAAATTTCAGGATAGGTGAGATAACCTGGGGGCAGGGGCACTCACCCAGAGGAGAAGAGGAAGAGTGAGTGAGAAGGGTTGTCAGAAGGGATGACCTGGAGAGGGGCAGTGAGCCAGATGGGAAGTGATTCCTCCAGAAGATGAATGCATGGCCAGATCTGGTGGTTATGAGTTAATCTTGAATATGTCAGAGCACGACACTAGGCTGTCACAAGTTTAAGAACAGCCTAAGCAAAGAGGAGGGTTAAGAGTAGCCTGAGATCCTTACAAAGAAGATGCCCCAAAGAAATAAAGAAGAAAGAAATAAACAAAGAAATAAGGAATGCATGAAGGGGGAGAGAAAGTCATACAGAGACAGAAAGACAGAGAGAGACAGACAGAAAGACAGATAGTCAGAGACAGAGGAAGGTGGGAAGCAAGGAAGCCAGAAAGGCAGAAAGGCATACAGGCAAGAGGGAAGGAAGTAGAGAAGAGAAGAGAAGAGAAGAGAAGAGAAGAGAAGAGAAGAGAAGAGAAGAGAAGAGAAGAGAAGAGAGAGAGAGACAAAGAGTCAGAAAGACAGACAGATAGAGGAAGGGAGGAATGGATGTTTCACGGTACAAAACAATTATTGTAGCTGGTACAATAATCCCTAGTACTTGGGGAAATATATTACAAAGAGAACAATAATGCATAAGTTATGAAGATGCTTAGCTTGAATTCATCTGGAGGGTGGGAGTGGCATGGAGCCATAGTCCTGTTGCAATGCCTAGTCCACTTTACAGCACTATGAAAATACACTATGAAAACCCACCAGACATAAAAGGTAAGACGGCAGGGAACATGTTACAGCATTTGTGCATGTCTTCATATTTGCAATAACGTATAATGTCATAGCCAATTTTCACTCAGTTTGGGATTAGATTTTGTCTGAGAGAAGAGAGAAAACTGAAGACAGTGATAAAGAAGGTGGCTGACAAGTGGAAGATATGACTCCTCAGTGAACACGCAGACACACAGATCTGCATACAATCCGAAACAGGTTTCTTTTCAATGACTTGTGGATCCTACAGGAAAGAGAAGTGCATGTAATAGTCTACTGAAGTGCTTCAAGGTACCAAAAGGCAATCCTAGAAGTCTGAACTAATTCCTCAAGTGGAAGTGTCAGCTGTACCACATTCCCAGAGCACTGTGTTGAATATGTGCAATTTTCCTGTTTCACACTTCCCTGGAATCATTAGCACGCTTTCATTATAGAAGCCCTGCTAAACTCAGCATCAGAACCAATCATTTGAGGAAATGAAAGTGAGGGATAAGATTCGTTTTAATAGTTTGGGAGCACAACTGGGAAAATGATCTGTCAGTATATTTTCTAGAACAAAACAGTTCATGTAATTAAGTTGGCCCAATGAAGGGAGATGGAAAGGACAAGATAGAGATGTTCCTTCAGGAGTAATTAGCCCTACGAATGCAGCAGGGGCTGTGTGAGCATAAAAATGTTGCACAGTCAAATCCTGAGGGTAAAGAAGGTGGAACATAGATTAAGGGCAGAGCACAAGGACATCTCTACAAAGGCAGAGGTCAAAGGATACACCATAGAACTTATTGAATATCTTTTAACTAGACTTGAAACTTTAACAATTTAACATTTGATTTTTATTTTAACAATACGCATTTCATGACTCCATTGTCTTATGAAAGAATCAATTATTTTAATAACACCTTTGATTATATGATAAATTCATTGATAGTCAAGATTATGTTTTTTTTTTAATTTTCCACTATCCTAGGCATTTGGCAGTATTTAATATATAAAAGAAAACAAGATAGCTTAAGGAATATTTAAGAAGATATCGTGTTAGGTCACAAATTGCTTTTTTATAGATTTGTTTTGTCATATTCATTAGTAAAAACTACTATTGCCTGAAGATTTATGAGTTTAATTGCCATCTCTAAATTATGTCTACTATGGGAAAGCATACGGTTATGTTCATACTCTAGTGTCGTTGTCCCAGGAAACCTACAATAAATTGCTTTCACTTTTATATGTATTTGTTGATTGGTTTTTATGTTGAAGGTTGTTTTGCATATGTGTGTGTGTACATGTGTGTGTGTGTGTGTGTGTGTGTGTGTGCGTGTGTGTGTGTGTGTGTACATGTGTGCTCATGGAGGTGAGAAGTTGGAATCAGATCCATTGAAGCCATAATTACAGATTGTGGTGAGCTACCACGTGGGTGCTGGGAATCAAACCGAGGTCCTCTGACACAGCAATAAATACTCTTAACTTCTGAGACAATGCTCTACCTCTTAAACTGTTATTATCTGAGTATCAGATTGTGGCTTTAAAAACTGTATGAAATATTTAAGTTGTTATCATGATATTCTAACATTAACTTGAATATTTCCCTCTACATAGGTTGACTAAATCAAGGCAAATCTACAAGGTTGTCTAAGAAGATTCAATGTCAACCTCAAATGTGATGCTTATATTTTCCAATGTTAAATGAATAAAAGTAATACAATAAGTAAATGAACAATTTTCCAATCAAGAAACTAAAAGTGTGGCAAGGAAATCGTGTGGCCAAGGAAAATATGTCTTTCCTCACCTCAGTGTTACAACCAAACCCAGACCTTGGCTCAAAACAAGGAAAATAGTACATTTTTGAACCATATGTGAGTAGCCCACAACTTTGAAACAGGGATTCTGGTTATCCCAAGAAGATGTTCCAATGTAGAAGTGATTATATATGACTTCTTATAGTTATATAATAAAAGAAATAAAATATAAAATTGGGGCATTTAAAAAATACTTTCCTGGGAATACCAGGTATGTTATCATACCAAAGTACTAGTAGTAGATGTTCCATTTCCTCAAACAGAGGAAAGCAACCATTTGCTGTAAAGATAGATATGGATCATTTAACTCTTACTTTGTAGCATCCCAAATTTGCCACAGCCAGGATGCATAGAAAGATACCATTCAAGCATATTTAACTTTGGCATAAGGCTTTTCTCTGGGAACTTAAGTTCACCCTATATAAAGAGAAGAACTATGCTAGTGCAGTTGAAGACTTCCAGTGAGAACAATGAAACTGAATTTTAATCTCATATTCCACACCAAACAAATTAGTTTAAGATATGGGAACTAAAACAATAACACTTTTAAAAGAAAGCACTGGGTTTAAATTTCATCCTCTAAGATAGGGCAGGAAGTTGTTAGGTGGACGGTAAAGTATGAGGAGCAAGAGGAACTCAGACGAATGCTCACACTTGTATGGCTCAGCCTGTGACCTCTGCAGTGGAGGAGCTGAAGTCATAAAGTAAGAGCAAGTCCTGCTCTAGCACAGGGCCCAAGGTCAGTTAGTACATGCACAGCAGCTTTGCATCCGTCTCTAAGTCCAGCCCCAGGGTATCTGGTGCTGTCTCTGGCTTCTATGCACAACAAAAACACATGTATTGCAGAGACATACACGGTGGCAACACATAGACATGCACACGGGTGCATGACAAAACGTATTTAGAAGACATTAGTATTTATAGTCGGCCATATTCGTAACAAACATGTTGGAACAGCAAAAATATCCATCATCCTAAGAACAAATAAAGAACAATGGCCTGCCCAAACACTAATATTAATTGGCCACAAAAAAAAAAAAAATGGCACAAAAATGTTCCAAAGTTGGGTGTGGTGATAGTCACACATCTTGGCATATCTAAACATTAGACTGTCAGGAAGCTTTGTGCCAAAGGTGTAAGACTTACTAGGTCTGGCCCTGCTCCTGGAGGCACTTCTCTCAGTTGCCCTTTCCTGCATTCTTTATAGACATTGTTTCATATTGTGATTCAAAAGAGGTTTCAGTATAATATAGGTTTTGCTCTCATTGCCTGATACTAAAAGATGAACATTTGACAGTTCCCTTCTATACGTTCAATCAGGCAACGTGATTCATGTGGGGATTACAAACCACAAAGAAAGATGATTAGGCTGATTCTTTTGGAATGAGTGAATAAAAAAAATTGCAGACAAAGTATCAAAGTTACGGGTCTAACCACAGGTAGTGACTGAAAGTTTGGGAGGAAATAGGGTGTTGATCAGCTAAAAAAGCATTTATGAATATGCACCATTTATATGATAGACTGCAGAGAAACTAAACAATCACTCTGGGGTAGGTGTTTCTCATCATCCTTTTCGCAAGTCTATTCTAGATGCATGCATAATTCTATTATATATATAATATATATGTAATATATATACACATATATATCTCTTTTTAAAAAGTTATACCTAATTTTTGAGTATACTTCATTTTCATTGGATTTGCAGTGAATATGTTGTCATTCGATGTTATTCTAGTTTTTAAGGGGATGACATAAATTCCGTACACTTGTAGATATCTAAAACAACTCATCCTACATTTATAGTAAAATTCCATTTCTAAGGCAAGCACACTATTGAATTTAATCTTCATTTTCTTATATGGAATCATTTGAGTTATCTTTTAGCAGACATTTTCTTAAAAGAATAAAGGGGATACAATATGGGTATACCATTACATAATTCTAATGCAGAGACAGTGAAGTCTTAGATAGCACATTCCTATGTAACATATAAATGAGAACATTTCAACTCCTTTCAATATGGAAAATTAGCTTCTTATTTTATTCCTATCCTGACAGATACTCGGAATCTAAGTAGATGACATCAATCTTCACTGAATCAGACTCAAAGGCATATGTTCTTAGAAATAACTTTGTAGAAACCGAGTAGGATGGAAGAAATTCCTTAAGTAAAAATGTTTCAAATATCAGATCAAGTGTCCTTTATAAATATTACGGTGACTATTCAAAAGGCTGAATGCAAACTCAAACCTTTTGAACTGCATGCTGCTATTTTTTCTTTGTCAAAACACGAAAAAAGAATTTTGCCATAACCATTTGATTACTGTTTCTTAGACTGAATATCACCCTTGATTCAGTATCTTGCTTATACTGGGGTTGGGAAAAGCAGAGAAAATGTGTAAGTAAACTTGTATTGCAGGCACTCAAAGGTAAACTTGGCAATGTTACTATACTCTAGAGGGGAGGAGGGCATAGGGCTTCTTTTAGAGAGAATTTTTCTCTGTTGAATGAGAATAACAAGAGTTTGCTATTCTTAAAATAACAGTGAAGAAGAAATGATGTTTTCAACACAGAAAAATTAGTTATTCTTGACATGGTATGTGAGTCTGATGTTTGATGAATGGTTTAATCCAATAAATTATCAAATAAGGTGCACTGGGTAATGATATGAAACCCTCTGAAAAGGAATGGACAAAGGGCCCATGAGTCAGAACACACAGATTACCATATCTTAATCAATAGAATTTAAAATTAGTGTTATTATATCAGACTTTATTATTCAGTTATTTTCAATTATTATTGTGGAGTACTTCATTTTAAATCTACAGTAAATTTGACTCTAAAATAAGCCAAAGATCTTTAACAGCAAAAAAGGGAAAGCATATCTCTTTGCTTTTATATGCATTTCCTTCAGCTAATGATGCCATTAGGAACATTTCTCCAACATAATAATTATAGTTGATTTGTGTTTTCATGGTTATGTGACTGTCTTCTGTTTATTGATTGAATATGAAGTCTTATCTCCTGACATGGTTTTATTGACATTTGCATTTAATAAGGTATAGATACAGGAATAAAACATAGGTAAATATATAAATACTATATGAATATTTTTGTCAGTACTTAATTCTTTTAGAGGTTTGATAGCATGCATTGAAATCCTACTAGTTACCATAAGCATAAAGTACATGAAGGACAGAATGTAGCATGGAAAGAGTTTTCTTGGTGAGTATAGATTAAGCATAATGATCTTTGAATACTGTGATGGTTTGCATATGCTTAGCCCAGAGAGTGGCACCAGTAGAAGGTGTGGCCTTGTTGGTAGAAGTGTGTCACTTTGGGGATGGGCTTGTAGACACTCCTCCTAGCTGCCTGAGGATGCTCAGTTTGTTCCTGGCTTCCTTTGGATGAAAATGTATAACTCTCAGCTCCTCCTGCACATGTCTGCCTGGATGCTGCCATACTTCGGCCTTGATACTGAACTGAACCTCTGAACCTGTAAGCCAGCCCTTGGAGGAGCCCAAAAGATCATGTGTAGATCCCAGACATTGAAATGAGAAGCTGTAACATTGAAATTGCCTTGGAAACCCAAAGATGTTAAAGATGCCAGAGAGGCGGGATATGTACCAAAGAAAGCTGCTAACAGGGAGTGGAACCAGCCCAGGAGAAAGAAGTTTGTTGCCATCAATAAAGATGAAAAGGAGTTGAAAATCTGAAGACTGCTTTGACATCAGACATGGAGATGCAGAATTTGGAGTTTGCCCAGCTGGTTGCCTGACTTAATTCAAGGATTACAGTTAAGTGTTCGGATGGATCTCAGAAGAAACTTTGAACTTTGGACTTTTACCATTGTTGATACTGCTACAGACTATGGGGACTTTGGAAGTTGGACTAAATGTACTTTTTATTATGTTATGTTTAGGTATGGCCCCCACAGACTTACATGCTTGAACAAGCCTATGGGGACCAGGGAGTGGAATGTGATGGTTTGCATATGCTTGGCCCAGGGAGTGGCACTAGTAGAAGGTGTGGCATTGTTGGAGGAAGTATGTCACTTTGGGGATGGGCTTGGAGACACTCCTCCTAGCTGCCTGAGGATGCTCAGTCTGTTCCTGGCTTCCTTTGGATGAAGATGTAGAACTCTCAGTTTCTCCTGCACCAAGCCTGCCTGGATGCTGCCATGCTTCTGCCTTAATACTAGACTAAACCTCTGAACCTGTAAGCCAGCCTCAATTAAATGTTTTTATTTATAAGACTTGTCTTGGTCATGGTGTCTGTTTACAGCAATAAAACCCTAACTAAGACAAATACCAAAACCCAGTCACAAAAGAACAAACATAACATGCAGTCACTGATAATTGAATACTAACTCCAGAAATCTCTGAACACCCCAGAAACAACTCTCAGGCCATATGAAGCTCAAGAAAAACAAAGGCCAAAAAATGAAAGCCTTAGTCCTTCTTAGGGAAAAAAAATAAATGTATAACACCCTCTCAGAGTGTGGTGCACCTGGACCTTAAATCATTAATAATTCATAGAACTTATATTTTTATCGAGTTTGAGATTAAAAAAAAAAAAACCTCACAGTATTCATTCACAGTTCAGTTTAAATGGCATGTGGCAGACAGCCTGATGTACTGTGTCCTCAATTCTAACCAAATTCCACATACAAACATAAAGTTAGCTGAGATCTTCCAGTTTCACCCCAAAGAAATGGAGGTCAAGCCCAGCACGTGCTTATAAAAAGTTTTTCAAGCAGTTGTAAGTTCAATGAGGATATATTTATTGGTACGAACTCAGCAATTTTCACGTGACACTCACAGATTTGTCTATGAGAAGGAAACAACAGCCAGTCAATCTGCTTCCCATCTCTTTGTCTTTGGTTTCTAGAACCTGAGGACACAGTAAGAACATTCACCTGTTCCCCTACCCAACATTGTGAAAAACATTCAAAATCAACTGGATGCACACACATAGACTTGGGAAATTCTGAGATACCTGATATTCAGGCTACCCCTTAAGTTAGGAAGATAACATAATGAGGAGTGTGGAAAGAAACTAAGATATCATATATGCTTGGATAGGATATAATGCAGATGTTTACTTTATGGGAAGCCAGGCTTCAGCCTTTTAACCCATGACAGTTCTACTGATTGTTATTGTTAATGATGGTGATGATGATGATGATGATGATGATGATGATGATGATGATAATGATGATGATGATCAAGTAACAAAGGCATCAGGCACCATGAGGATAGGTGTAGCGGTCAGTCAGTATTTGTTTGGAAAACTGGAAATTCTTGTCTCTGTCTCCAGAAGCTGTAATTGAAAGCAAAAGCTAACACAATGGCAGAACAGCACATTTGAAAGTCAATAAATTCTCAAAAACAAGACAAATGAGGGCCAGAATGTTAAAAGCAGGTGCAATGAAACTGGTGAGAAAAGTCAACAGGCAAGTAAGATATAGAATTAAAAGCAGCCCCAGAGTAAGTCAGAGTGGCAGCCTGGCAGGTCAGAGTTCTAGGAAATCAACCCCACTGCCCGTCAAAATACTGAGCGAATGTGTAAAGACACTGCAAAAAGACCATACGATGGACATCAGAGACGGTAACAAATAGTTCCCAAGATCATTAGCTTTCACCAGGAAGGAAAATAAAATAAAAAGGACCCGAGAAGCAGTGGAATATGAAATAAAATAACTTAAGCTGTGCAAGAAATTCTTCTAATTAGTTTTTTTTAACCTAGTTCCATAGTGAAGGAAAAATTTTAAAAAGAGGCCAGTATTTACTCAAAACGTAATTGAGTATGCTGGTGTCATACTTGCAGGAATTAGCAGGTAATTTCCAGAGGAGAATGAAAACAGCCTAACACTAAACATGTCATCTTAACAGGAACCCAGAAATGAACATGAAAAATTGTTGAAGAACATTGGAGAGGTAATTGGGACTCTTGTGACTCTAGGTAGGAATGTTTTATAAGATCAAGAATGGGTGCTTTCTTAATCAGGGTTTCAATTCCTGCATAAAGAATTATGACCAAGAAGCAAGTTGGGGAGGAAAGGGTTTATTCAGCTTACACTTCCACACTGCTGTTCATCATTAAAGGAAGTCAGGACTGGAACTCAAGCAGGTCAGGAAGCAGGAGTAGATGCAGAGGCCATGGAGGGATGTCACTTACTGTCTTGCTTCCTCTGGCTTGCTCAGCCTGCTTTCTTATAGAACCCAGGTCTACCAGCCCAGGGATGGCACCACCCACAATGGGCTGTGTCAGGGATGGCTCCACCCACAATGGGCTGGGCCCTCCCCCCTTGACATCACTAGTTGAGAACATGCCTTACAGCTGGATCTCATGGAGGCATTTCCTCAGCTGAGGCTCCTTTCTCTGTGATAACTCCAGCTTGTGTAAAGTTGACACAAAACTAGCCAGTAGAGATGTACAGAGTCTCATATTTGCACACTTTGAATACATTTCCAGTCACTAAAGGACCCTTGAAGAAGCCCATCTAGCCAAATACAAATTATTATTCTAAATAAGTAAACTGCATTTGACTATAGAAAAGACCTTTGTTTTTAGCATTTTATTAAATCTACAAATTATTTACATATATTTCTATATATTTTCTAGAAATCTACAAATTATATATACCTATTTATGTAAATAATAAATATTTATATTAATGCTAAGATTCAATTGAATATTGATAAGTAATGGTTTACTCTATACTTGTGTCTAAAGTATTTGTCTCAAATAATAATAATCTGGA
This sequence comes from Micromys minutus, assembly GCF_963924665.1. Lineage (NCBI taxonomy): Eukaryota > Metazoa > Chordata > Mammalia > Rodentia > Muridae > Micromys > Micromys minutus. The sequence goes on from NC_137965.1 coordinate 5,614,667, forward strand.
CTTGGCTAGATGGTCTTCTTCAAGTATATTATATTTATTGTTAATGTATTTACAATGTGCAAGTGAATATATATATATACATATGTGTATATATATGTATCTGTTTATATGAAATGAATATGTATTTGAATGAATATATCAAAAATTACAGACAAAATAACTGTAAAGATCAATGATGATAAAATTCTAATGATGCTATTTGTAGAATTATACTTACATGTCTAAGTTAAAGGATATATTGTGTGCCAAAGAAGTTATAATTGACAAAGCATAAACATCATTTTTGTGTAGGCTGCAATTTCAAACCACAAAGCAATTAAGGGTTAGATTTAACAATAAAAGATTAAATGTAATCTTCCAACACCTTTTATATCTAAATGTGGTTTTGTGAATATATTCAATCAGAATAAATTGACTGCATTAATGGGCAAATTAAGGTAATTTAGCAAACATTATGGAAAGCTAGAGAAATTATGTTTTTTCCAAACGTCCTTTTTATTCCTACATTGAGTTCTTCAACACATCTGATTTTGTGCTCAATAAGATAACATTTTAAATTTTCATCATGGAACACATTACACAGTAACTTTTACCTGACCCAGTAGAAGAACAAAAACAATAGTCATGATGAGTGTGGTGGTTTGTACAAGGATGACCCACATAGGCTCATAATTTTGAATGCTTATCATCACTACTTGAATCCTAAAGTAGGAGGCGTGGCCTTGTTGGAGTAGCCATGACCGGGTTGGAAGATGTGTGTCATTGTGTGTGGGATTCACCATTTACAAAGCCCAAGCCGTCCCCATTGTCATAATCTTCCTATGCAGACAAAGTCAAATGTAGAAATCTCAGCTATGTCTCTAGTACCTTGCAGCCATGCTCCCCACCAGTCTAACAATGTACTAAGACTTCAGAACTCTAAGACAGGCCCAAATAAATGCTTTTCTTTATAAGGGTTGTCATGGTCATGGTCTCTCTTCCCAGTAGTAGAACATCAATTTCAACATTGAGCCTACATCAGAACTGGAACTCAAAAGATGCCATGTGTCTTAGTCAGGGTTTCTATTCCTGAACAAAACATCATGACCAAGAAGCAAGTTGGGAAGGAAAGGATTTATTTAGCTTACATTTCCACATTGCTGTTAATCACCAAAGGAAGTCAGGACTGGAACTCAAGCAGATCAGGAAGCAGGAACTGATTCAGAGGCCATGGAGGGATGTTGCTTACTGGCTTGCTTCCCCTGGCTTGCTCAGATTTCTTATAGAACCCAGGTCTACCAGACCAGGGATGGCACCACCCACAATGGGCTGGGCCCTCCCCCCTTGATCACTAGTTGAGAAAATGCCTTACAGCTGGATCTCATGGAAGCATTTCCTCAACTGAGGCTCCTTTCTCTGTGATAACTCCAGCCAGTGTCAAGTTGACACAAACCCAGCCAGTATATCATGTATATGTTAGAAACTCTGAGATAATATCAGCAATCTTATTCTGATGAAGGTTTTCTTTTCTAAAATTTCAAAAAAAAGAAGGAGCACAAAATATTTAAGCAGTGACATAAAAAATTCTGTGAGAATGTTAGTATCAGAAAGATAACAAGATACACTCCAGTATTCAATATAACCTGTATAATTGCAAACTCACTATAGGTTCAATTACAGTTCATTAGTAAGTAGTGTTAAGGAATGTACTGGCCAAATAAAGTCATTTGATTTGTGCAACTCATTTTTTTTTTTATAAATCAGTTCATAATCAAATTTTGTTTTGATTTCTTCTTAAACATCTTTTTTAAGGCTGAATATATTAAGTGACAAAGGTAAAATAGCTTTAAATACCATGTGATATAAATACGCTGTTTTATTACAAGTTTAATTATTGTTAACTATCCTGTTATATTTATATGAGAGAAATTATTACTCACATTATCTATGAATGAATGCCTTTAGTGATTTTAGATGTGACACATAAGAAAAGTGTAAGTTCTGAGTTTTAAAAACAAGTCCTATATACAAACCTAATCAAAGTTGATAAATATCATAGAAAGAAAAAACAAATTTGAGTTAATAAAAACTAAATTTGGGATTTGCTGGCAAATCAACCAACCAAACCCTTCAGAACTACTAGGGACTAAAACACCTATCAATGAGCACAGATGGAGAGACCCATGGCTCCAGGTGCATATGTAACAGAGGAGGGCATTGTCTGGAATCAATGGGAGAAGATGCCTTTGGTCCAATGAAGGTGTTTGCACAGTGTATGGGAATGCCTAGGCGCTGAGGTAAAGAGTGTGGTTGGGAGATGGTGCATCTTCGTGGAAAGTAGAGTATGAGAAGGGATGGGAGAGAGGAGGGGAGATAACCTTTTAAATGTAAATACAGAGAATATCCAACAAAATTATGGAGAATTAGTTAAAGGGATAAGACTGACCTTGCTCCTCCCTTCTTATGGACATTTGATTTTCTTTTGTTTCACCCTGACTTCACCAGGACAGTTATTTCTCCTAAATTCCTTAGTTCCTGTGAAATTATCATTCTACATGTGTGGAGCTTTCATCAAGGTGATGTTTCTGTGAACACAAATGTATGAAAACTGCTGCTTAGCTCATATCACTCTGAGTTCAGGGTCTCCATGACTTGGTTGTCACAGTTGTGGTGGTAATAGGGATGTAGAACATAGACAATGGAGTATTATCTGATAAAGGATCACAGGAAAGTGTTCTGGGAGATTGTCTCAAAAGATTTTGTTCTAATAGGACTACTAATTTAGTGTATTTTAAAATTGCTCCATTTATAGCTCCCAAGATCAGTGTGTAATTACTTATAGTGCCAAATGTCATGCAGAAGTTACATGTCATCTTCATAAAATGCAGGCATGATTTTACAAATTCAAAACTGAAAGTGATGACTCCCTGAGAATCTTTGCTGTATACCTAAGAGAGAGAACTGGATGCATTCTAAAAAATGTTTCTATTAACTGTTGTACTCACTCAGTGAACATTGATTCCTAAAATAATAGAATTCTTCCAAATTCTAGGATCCTAAATATATTAAGAAAAAATTAAACTTGACAGTCTCACTCTATTCTCTAACTGCTCACAGAAGTTACAATAATAAAGAAAAAGCCAAATATAACAAAATTATCTCTTTGGAAATAAAACTAGCACATATGGACATTTCAGGGTTAAGAAATGCTTGATTTATTGTGCAACAAACACAATATTGACAAAAGATACATGTGTGCTTTTTTCTTTTTATAAAATAAGTTATGCAATCTATATTTATTGAGCAAATGGAAGAATTAATTCAAGTTAGAAAATCTTTTTAACTTATCAATAGATTATTCTCTTGTATTCATCACCATGAAGCATATCACCTTTTTCAAGGGGCTTTTATTTCTAAGTAAGAATATTTTGTATGTAAGCTTGGCTTGAATGACCATCTTTCATCACTGAAATGAAATCCACAGTTTAGAAAGCATTTGAAATGCCCTTGCCAAATGACATCTAGCAAATCTTCTCATTTGAGAAATGTGTGAACTACTTGGAAGTATAACAACCTAAAAAAAAACATAAAAGAGTTGAGAGCCCATAAACCTACAGCAGTTTACAATGTGAAAACTTGCCTTCTTTTGTGCAGAAATACCATTCTGGTCATTTATTATAAATACATACTTTTAAGTAGTAGATTTTTCTTTATATCTCAAATCTATTTGGAAATATGGCATGCGACTGACCTAGCCTTTTCTGTTTCTTATATTGCAGTTTTGACACTGAGTTTTAATGATGAATCTTGAATGTTTTTTTATTTTAGAGGAGAAAAAGATTGATAAAATAAATCTGCAAACACAAATAGGAATTACAGTTGTATAAACACTCTCTCAACCATAAAGACTCTTTATTTAATGTGGGGACTCATGACGTTTTCATGGGCATGCCTCATAGTTTCTTGAGGACAGATTTTTTGGCTCCTGGGGAAATGTGTGCCTCTATTTCTGAAAACTGAAGCACTCCCCCAGTCAGTGAAACACTCAGACCATCTGTATTTATCTGTTTTCCCTAAAAGTCAAACCAGCATATAGAAGCTTGACAGAACCATTAGTTTTAAGCATTACTCTTGTGTACCATATATTGCTTAAAAATATCATTATATCTTGTGGATGACCATTGTGTTGATCCTGACAGGCACCACTGCACTCTTTTGCTGATAAGGATATAAAAAGTCTGATTGGCTGTAGTAAGCTTGTCGGAGCCTCAGCCCCGCATGGTTTCCATGGCCTGGTTTTTCTTCCTACTCCCCTTTATTGGGTGATGATGAAGTTCAAAGGAATGGCCGATGCTCACAGTTTAGCTGCTTCTGCTCTACACTGAACGATACGGGTGTTCTTGAAAATATGGGACCTCTGGATATTACAACACTGAGGAGCGATAGACAGAAACATATCAGACATTCCCCAGGAAGGTGGAATTGAGGCTGCAGACTTATCTGAAAGAGGTTGAGTCCAAATATCTAGATTTGCGTGCATTGTATCTAATTTGTGGAGGACAGATCTATTCTGAGGCTTTCTTTCTTTGGGCTTAGTGGTCTGCCTGCAATGCATCATTTCTCTGTAAAGATATAGAAAATCTCCCTCCTCATCTCCCCCTCCCCTCCTCCTCCCCCTCTCTCTTTCTCTCTCCCTCTCCCCCCTCCTTTTCCTCCTCTCCCTCTTTATCCCTCTTCCCCTCTCCCTTCCCCTTTTCCTCCCCTCCCTTTTTCTCCCTCTCCCTCCCCCTCTTCCTTCCCCTCTCTTCCTTTTCCCTCTTCCTCCTTCTCCCTTCCCTCTCCCTTCCTTCGTTTCTTTCCCCCTCCTCTTTGTCTCTCTTTGGATGTATGTCTCAATTTTTCTCACTTTGCCTCTTTCTCTGTCTTTCTCTCTCATATATATAATTCATTTCTTATCCCTATGTAGCCTAAAAGCCCTGTCCTTTCTCTGCCACACATATTTTTGCCAATTTGGATGTAGTAGATTTTTATCTATTCCATAGAGTCAGCAATATGGTGCTACTGCATTTTTATCTTTGTGTATAGGATGCTTATTGACATTCAGCCCATATCCCTGAGCCAACATACTAAATGTAGAACAAACCTTTAAAAATTATTGTTTATTTGCTTCTTTGTTTCAGACATATCTCCTGGAACATAGCCAGTAATGATCATGATCCTCTGCCTCAGCTTCTTGATACATTACTCATGCCATGTAAAAATAAGCCACTCTTACGGAAAAATTCCTTCAGAAAAGGACTACAATACATAGTCAAATAAAACCATAATGCATAGTTAATCGCAGAAGGCCTTGCTAGCTTGCCTCATCTCTACTTCCCTAAATAAAAAATGAGCTGAATCCACCACACACAAAAATTTGTAACTCAAATAAGATACATTTGCAACTTAAAGAGTTTCTTGATGTCTCTGGGTATACATTCAGTTGTTTATACAATTATGTGTTCTATTTATGATAGATGGGTCTCAACGAAGAACAACACATCTAGTCAAGGAGAAGAGAATAGACACTGGAGAGGGTTCAGTTATGAATGGAACATCTATATCCTTATGTTTCCTCTCAAGGCTTAGGAATCATTGCAGAAGAACAGAGAACTGCAGGCACTAGAAAGCTAGATGAGAAGAAGGAAACAGTGCTGTGGACACAGCATAGCAGTTAAACATAAGCTTACAAAGGTTTGTCAGAGCATACGCAGGTTTTCTCCAGGACTGTAGAGCTGCTAAGGTTGAGCATATTCCACTGCAAGGCTAAATAGCTATTTTGACCCAACTGAAATTATAATATTAACACCTTTTCCAAATGTTACAATTGGTCTGTTCCTGAACTTTATTCTAATTCAACTGTTTAATATCTCAGTGATTATTTATATCAACATGATGCTATATAATTAAATTAATTTTACTTAGAGAAGTTATGTAAATTGTACAGTATTTAATTCCTTATATCTTTTAGGATGTCTTTTAATCTGTATTTTTATATAAATTCTTGAGTTAATTTAACAATGTCTACAAAATGATTAACTGATGTTTTGATCTTGTTTGTATTAAATTTACACACTAATTTGGGGGTGAATTTGTGTGTTAAAAATAGATTTTGCAGTCTCTGAGAAATGGTATTCTTCATCAATTGCAAAGTTTTTATAACCTGCGTAGCAATGATCAATATATAGACCTGCAACTCATTTGAGTATATGTATTACCAGTTCAGCTTTTATGCTGATATTGTCTTATTTAGTTTTAAATTATTTTCATTTATTATATTCCAGGTGCCAGGTAATTTATACTAAGTATAACCCTAGTTGGTTTTCATTATTGATATTAAGAAATCCAAATTGATCTTTTTAAAACTACTAATGCTTTTTTTTGCTATCGGATCATTAGAAGTTGCCAAAGTGGTAAAATTTAGAGATAACCTAAGAGGCCAAAGCTTGACCTTTTCCAATACCAACCTCAAACATGGAGGGCGTCCTGTGTTGTAAATGCAATTTTACAGCCACATTTTTTTAATACTGTTATGATGACAACTGAATTTTAGTGTAAGTTTTGGAGAAGACAGACTGTGCAGAAAATTCCTATGTATAACCATCCAGTGCTGTGCCAATCAGTGTCCATATCTTCAATTCCCTCTGTCTCAATGGCCTGGTCGGGGTTTATCAACTTCGACTTTATTGATTTTTTTCAAAGACAAGATTTATTCTAAGTTTTTCATTTGGTTCCTGAAACTGAGCTTCATATACCAATTCTATAAACATCATACTTAACCTCCTATGAATTACTAATTTACAACAACCAAGTAGGCTCCCAATTATATCTTCACACATAAAACCTTCTTCCTCTTCCTGCTTCTTCCGTTTCTCCTTCATCTTAGGGTGACAAGAGGAGGAAATAGTTACTTCCGAACAAGGTTTGAACTGTAGTGTTCATCTACCAAAAAGGAAACAAATACACAAACAAAAGACATCTACCCAATGATCTCACTCTCACACTTTAAAATCTCTGCGATGTGTTCTTTGCTTCTAGGAGACTTTACTTTTGGTTTTTCACTTGATAAATGTATTGATAGAGTGATAAGTTATGTGCAAGATCATTGTCAACACAGAGATTTAATTCCCTTCTTACAAAAACGTCTAACATCTATAACAGTTCTCTGTCATCTTTGAGTATTAACCCATGATTCATAGTCATTAAATTTCTATGTACAGTTTTATCACTTCATTATTCATCCATGTTTTATGGCAAATAATTGTATTTGAGACCCATTAAAAATCTCACTGTACTCAGTATTGTGTTTAAATACTTCCTGGCTTCTCTTTGAGGCTGCAGAATTATTGTACCTGGACTAAGATCATACTCATAAATTGTAATTAACTGTGAAGATGAGAACATGAAGCTGACGAAAGATAATTTTAGGAAAGAATGGTTTTGAATTCCTTGTAACTTTGCTCATAAAGTTGTGATTATATTCTCAATTTCTGATGACTTCAAAATACTCTTAATATAACTTTTCTTATCTCACTTTATTTCTAGTGATTGTGTTGATGTAGCTCTGTTAGTTTCATACAATGTTAAGAACAAAGCTGAGGTAATACTGAGAAAAGTAATAGAGGAAGCAACTCCTCTTCCCCTAATTTTTGTATTTGGGAATAAATGAATGCTTGACAATTTTGTTCATCAACTAGGAGAATGTGTAATTATGGGTGGATTTAATCTAAAATATTGTTGTTTAAAGAACATTAGATCTAGAAATAATTTCAGCTATGCTAAGACATTGGGTTTTGATGACTGACTGCTATCTCCTTAGGTTTGGTTTGTCAGCACTGCATTGTGCAAATGTCCCATTGTACAAGTTCTATTTTACTTTCAAGACTAAAGCCAGATAGGAATGCAACGAACACAACATTTGTTCAACCTTCAACTTTCTGAGTTCAGCTTAAATCTATCACTTGCATATAGTTCTTGTCCCTGACTTTGAGCATGACTGTCTCACCCCAGTGGCATCTAAAGAATTTGTCTATTCTAGTCACCATCTCTAGAACTTAGAATTTCTGTTTGTATCTTTGAGTCCTTCCTATTATCACATTCCCCCCTTTCAATTCTTCTTTTCTACTAATTCCTGAGTGATTCTTCAGGGAGGAACGAAGTCACTTTACACTCTATCAGACAGGATTTTAATTGTTTTCTTAGTACTTCCAAGTAGTGTTTTATCTATTTATTTTTTTGATATGAGAATTTCTCTCTCATCCCCTACTATGTGGTAATATATTCCTCATTGGTGGAAAACAATAGGCAAGGACATATAAGTATCCATATATGTATAGTGCTGTGAATGCTCGTAAAACAACTTATAATAACAACAACAATAAAAAAAACTTATAATTCTTTCTCCATCAAACAAAGATTTCCTGTTTTAAGGGGGATGAATCTACTTATTCTGTTTCCTATATTGAATTGTAGGCCCCCAGTGATTGAGTCAACCTAAAAAATTACCAATACAATTCAATTTATGCATATTCAGCAGTAATAGTATTATTAAAAGGCCTACTATTTTTCACTACAGTTGCCTCATTATTAGTAATACAACATACTGCTTTTATTTCCCAATGAAACTGATTAAAATGAAATTTGAAGTTAAATATTTTGTGTACATGCCTTTGGCACTTAGAAATTGCCATTTATATGATGTGGACTATGTAATATATGTTATATTTTGAAGTTGTCATATTTGTTTTATGGGCTTCATTTTGTTCTACATAGTTGGGCTTCAAGATATTCTATTTGCAGATACTCACTGAGAACATTTGCTAATTATATCTCAGGTCACTATAGTATTTTATTATTAATTAATTTATCTTTTGATTGGTTGCTTGGTTTAAAACCATAGTGTTATTTAGTCTGTGGTCCGCTTAAATTTGCTATGCAGCTGAGTATCAGAAGGGCAAGACCATCCTCAGGACAATTTCATGAGTAAAGATATAAACATATTTTAGCCTCCATTATGATGTGGACAAATCTAGTCCAGGTTGCAAATTTGAACTAAGGAGTCTGGCTTATATTTATTACTCTCAATTCTGGAAAAATAAGCCTCCCTCTTTAAAGATTCATGTTACTTACTTATTACTCTAGGATGTTGTTCAAACTGAACCAAATAGCAGGAAAGTAACAGTTCTAAATAAAATAATATCCAAATTATATCAAATATGGATATAGATCAGACAAAGTGATAGACAACAAAGAAAGTCAGTTAGGCAGCAGAAAATAAGGGTTTTGTGTCTTCAATATGATTTAGTGTATCAAGGATTTACAGTGAGAATTCTGACATGATCATATTTTTGGTCCTAACAGCAAACTGGAGATTTGGGAATCCATATATTTTCTGTAACCTTCACCTTGCAATGATATCAGTCCTGAGTATTAACTGTGGAGGGTGTATCTAGAAACTAAGGACTAAAAAGTAGAGAAAAGTAGCCATATTTATAACCCACAATGCATTTCTGATTGTCAGGTATAAAGGAAACATTATCATGATCAAACCAAGCCCTAACTACATTTCAAACTACTTTATTTTTATTTTATGAAAGTTCATAACAAATAAGGTGAAGCATATTATTAACACAATGACAAACACACAAAAACAATAGAGCTGAGGAGAAAGTATAAGAAGAGCCACACTTGTTCATACACCCAGGAATCCCATAAAAACATTCAACTGAATGTCATAATATGCCTGTGGAGGACCTGGTACAGACCAGTTCAGATCTTGCATTCTGTCTCTGTTCTTGTAGATGCATATGAGTGTTCATCATACTGATATAGAAGACATTGTTTTCTTGGTGTTCTCAATCTCGGTTCCTATTACATTATTTATGCCTTCTCTTTTCCCAGGGTTCCCTGAGACAAAGGGCTTTATGGAGACATATTTCGGGCTGAGTCTTCTGAGGACTCAGTCCTGGCACAGTTTCCACCAGTTGCAGGAGGAAGCTCCTTCACAATGACAGAGCAAGACACTGACTTAGATGTAGAGCTAAATGTTATCAGGAGTCTTTTTACTGCTGTTTGTCTGTTTGGTTTGGTTTTTGTTTTGCTTTGATTTTTGTTGTTTTTAGAATGGTAGCCTGGTTTTACCCTGTGTGCCTGGGTTATATCTAGTTGCAGGTTCTTGGTCACCTATGCAGTTTCAGGTGTGGGTTCTATCTTGTGAAGTGGCCCTTATGTCAAGGGTTGGATATGGGTTAGTTAATTGCAGAAGCTTTGTGTCACTGTGGTCTTAGTATATCTTAAGAACACCACTGTAGAACAAAGGTGTGTGGCTGGTTTGATGTTTATGCTAGTCTTTTGGTAGCATGTGGAGTACCTTTCTGTACCAAAGATAAAAAGAACATTGGGGAAAATGCTCCCCATAGACACCAACTCAACTTCTTCATATTCTATGCATTGTGTAGCCTTTGTCTTGAGCAAAGTGTCCTTGCTATCTGTTTCTAGAGAGCAACCTATAGGATTGACAATAGCCTAGGTTATTTGACAATTCCCATAGGACCCCTTTGGCCAATAAATCAAGGGAATGTAACTTGTTCCTATTACTAGAAGCTTCTTTTGGCCACATGGAAACTTTTTGCTCTGTCTCCCCCATTATTTAGCAATTACTTTTGATTTTCATATATCTGTCTCCACAAAGATGTCTCTACTTCTACAACCCCCACCCAACCAGACCTCTAAACTCCCTGGAGACTCCTGTCTCTTGAGGGTTAGGGGCATCTTCTATGACTGAACCCAGAGCCAACACTCCTCTGCTGTATATGTGTTGGGGGCCTGATATCAGCTGGTGTATGCCACCTGGTTGGTGGTCCAGTGTCTGAGAGATCTTGGGGTTCCAGATTAATTGAGAATTCTGGTCCTCCTACAGGGTAACCCTCCTTCTCAACTCTTCCTGCTTTTCCCTAATTCAACCATAGCTTCTGACCATTGGTTGGGTGAAAATATCTGCATCTGACTCTTTCAGCAGCTTGTTGGGTCTTTTGGAAAGGGTCATAATAGGCTCCCTTTTTGTGAGCACTGTATACCTCAGTAATAGTGTCAGCTCTTGGGGCCTCTCCTTGAGCTGGATACTACTTTGGGCCTGTTCGTAAACTTTGCTTTCCTCAGGCTTTTCTCCATTTCCATCCCTGCAGTTCATAATTGTTTGACAGAAACAGTTATGTGTTAAAGTTTTGACTGCAAGATGGCACTTGCTTCCCTCACTTGATGGCTCTTCCTGCTGTAGGTGAATTGTACAGGTCCCCTCGTCCACTCGTCCCATCGTGGGCATTTCATTTTCTTCCCCAGAGTCTCTCACCTCCCAGGTCTCTGGTACATTCTGGAGGATCCTCCCAAACTCTTAACTCTGGAGATTCCCTGCTTCCTTTCTTTCTGCTGGCCCTCGGGGCTTCAGTCCTTTTCCCCCACCCAAAAACTTAGTCGGGTTCCCTTTTCCCCTCCCTGTTCACTTTTCCACCCAAACCCCTTCACCCCTCCCCCTTGTGATTGCTTCTTCTTCTTTCCAAGTGGGATTGAGGCGTCTTGAGCCCTTTGGTTTGTTGACCTTTTTGAGTTCTGTGTACTGTACCTTGGGTATTCTGTCCTTTTTTTTTTTTTTTTTTTTTTTTTTTTTTTTTTTTTTAACTAATATAGACTTATTAGTGAGTACATTCCATGCATGTCTTTTTGGGTCTGAGTTACCTCACTGAAGATGATATTTTCTAGTCCCATCCATTTGCCTGAAAAACTCAGAATGTCCTTGTTCTTAATATACAGATTTATATAAATGCATGTCCATTTGAACACATATATTTCAACATTTGAAAATTAAACAATTTTGGGGTGAGTTTATATAATAACTTAATCATGCAGATATTTTAAAATGGACCAGTAGATAGAGCTTCTTTGTGTTAAATACACATACATGGGGTTAAAGTGGCAATAAGATGGAGGGAAGAAGTTTGAGAGACACTTAGATGGCTAAAATAGACTTCAATATGTAAGTACTCTATTCTAATAGCAAAGATATTTGTGGAGTCTGTAACTCAGTTGGTTGATTGTGTGCACACATGAAGCACTGTACCAACTTGGTTTCAGGAGACATGTTTGTAATCCCACTATTTGGGAATTGGAGAAAGGAAAATTAGAAACGAAAGATTATCCAAGAACATAATATATTCCCTTCTGTCCTGGGCTAAATGAGACTCTGTTTGTTTTTTAAATATTTTTAGTTATTGTTTTAGACATTCTAATGTTTATAGACTATACAAAGCATTCTATAAAAGTATCTATATGCTATCTGATATATTAAATAAAACTAAACCTTTGATATTTTGATATAATTTGTTTAGCAGACACATGAATCATTTCATGACTACTTTCAGAAAGCATGTCAGCTAACCCATATAAATAAATTTATTTCATAACCATAGGCTGTTCATCTTAACCCTATCAATACTTGGATCAGATATTATTATGGCACAGAAATATGCCAGCATTTACTAACGCTATTTTCCCTTAAACAAAATCCTATATTTAGAAAGCTTGCTTTGCATGTTTAAGAACTTGTTTGAATTTTAATTACTCTTTTTAATGTTTTTAATTTTGAAATTAATTACCTTTCAGGAAAATAATATAATTTAAATTTTCTCTGAAATTAGTGGAATTAAATAGTTAAATCATACTCTTTCTTTTGAACAGCTCAATATAAAATTAATCCTGTTGAAGTGTATTATCAGTTTTTTATCTGTGTACCCTACTTCAAGAACAAAATCAACTTTCCAAACCTTCAGTTTTCTGTGGAAAACTAGAGAATAAATTTCTTAACTTAGAATAGGAGCATACACTATTGTATTTCTCCTGATTGCTAAGTTGAAAACCACCATTCTAAAAATTTTGAAGTTTATTTAAGACTATTTTTAATGTAAAGTTATGTGTCCATTTTTATAATAAATCTGTAAAAACATTTAAATTCTTCTATCTACTTCTTTCCAACCTGGTTTATAGACTTTTAAATAAAATATAACCATAACACAGCATATTGAACAATTTCAAGGAATTGAATATGAATAGTCCACAAAATAAAATGACATTGTTACTATGAAAATGAATACAAGGACTAACTTTTGGACTTAGTTTGATACTGAAATCTAATTAAAAACCTTTAGCTAATAGCTTTTATGCTAACAAACACTAAAATTAACATTTTTGTCAAAGTTGACTGTTGTAATGAAACAGAAATAGTGATATTTTTCTCCTTTAATTATAAAAGAAGAATCATGCTATAATATCTTTTCTGTTACTGTGATAAAATACCCTGAAAAATAACTCAAGAGACAGGAGTTTATTTGTCTTTCATAGAAGGGAATTAATAACAACATGAACTCAGAATAACTAGTCATAGACATCTGCAATCAAGGGGAGAAATTGCAGCATTACTTGCTATATTATTGCATTATTGCATTGCATTACTGCATTGTTACATTGGTGCCTTGCTGCATTGTTGCATTGTCACATTGTTGCATTGCTGCATTACTATGCTGTTACATTGTTACATTGATGCCTTGTGCATTGCTGCATTATTACATTGTTGCATTGCTGTGCTGTTACATTGTTTCACTGCTGCATTGTTACATTGTTGCCTTGATGCATTACTGCATTGTGGCATTGCTGCCTTGCTGTATTTACTACACTCATGCCAATGTTTTTTTCTTTCTTGTCTTGGGCAGGGCTCTACAATATGGAATGTCGCCCAACACACTAGACAATTGTTTCTCTACCAGTGAATGCAATTAAGGCAAACCTTTACAGAAATTGTTAGAGACATTTATCCTTTGTATGATTCTAGATTGTTGAAAGTTGATCATTTAAACTAATCATCACAATACATTCCCCTTGTTACATCTTCATATGGAAGTATACCATAGACACACACACATACATACACACCACCACCACCACCACCAAAAATAAAATTAAATAGAATAAAACAAATAAACAACAACAACAGAAACCCTGAAACAGACTAAATCAATTACAGCAACAACAACTCTCCTGGATTTCAGTTATACTGCACAGCCACAGTAGTAAACTGTGATGAAAGGGGCACAAACATACGCTATGGTTACTTCAGTATAATTGAATAGCAGATCCAAGTCCATGCACAGCCAGCCATTTGATTTTGGACAATGAGACAAAAAGCATACATTGTAGACAAGGCGGTGTATTTGATATTTAGTAAAGGCAATTATGGAAAGTAGATATCTACAAGTAGAAGAACTAGACTTGGTATTTATGCCTCAACCTGCATAAACATCAACTGAAAAGGGATCAAGATCTGGATGTTAGAGGGAATGAGAGCTAGAGGTAGTATAGCACTAGGGAAAAACAGTGTTTTCAGGGCATGCCAAAGCAGGCAGTGATAAAACCACCCCAGCAGTGACTGTGGGCATGTCCTGCACAAGACCAAGCCCAGCTAAATCCCAGCATCAAAGACTTAAGTCAGTGGTTCTCAGCTTTTCACTGCTGCAACTCTTAGCCACAGGCCTCACGTTGTGGAAATCCACAGCCATAACACTGTTGCGTTGCAACTTCACAACTCTAACTTTGCTGGCGTTATGGATCCTAATGTAAAAACTTGATATGTAGCATATCTGATAGCCTATCCCTAATAGGGTCACAGCCAACATGTTTGAGAACTGCTAAGTTTGATGGCCGCCAAATCCTATATGAGAAGTTATTGCCAATGGGGGGCTTCTCTGAGAGGGAGGATAAGTGCTCCTCAAAGATGCAGCCCCTGAGATGTTACTGATGTCCAAGCACACAGCCTTGCAGACAAGCTGGTGCCGGCAGCACTGGGTGGCCTCAGTGTCTTTAAACGAAGACAAAAACAAAACTAATGAAATTGAGGAAAGATAATGGTGGTGAGACTGTGGGAGAAATTAGACCCCTCCAATTTGGGGTGGATCTAACAAAGAACACATGACCTGAATGTGTTCATATACTTATCGAAGAGAAAAATAATCGATAGAACTGAATATAGCATTCTTAGAACAAAATTGGCTGCAAAAATTATATATAACTTTTCATCATCCCTAGCCAGTAGGAAAAGGAAATTAAAGCCACTTAGATATATTTTTTCTTCGCTAATTATAACTAAGATTAAGAAACCAATAGACAGCAAATGCTGGCTGACATTGGTGTAGGAACAAGAAACCCTCATGCACTTCTGGTGGAAATATAAACTTGTGTAAACAATATAGAAAACATCGGGTGATTCTCACAAATCTAGAAAATAGAACTTCTCCATGCTGCATTGTCAGCCACTTAAAGATTCTAGGACAGGAACGTCATTGTCTGCAGTTGTGCCCTCAAAGCTGAGGCAAGAGGGGTGCAGTGGTTAAGTCTAAAGGCAGATAACCTTTGCCAAAATCAAGTCAGCCAATCATAACAGACTTTGTCATGCATGTACGAGACCATTAAAGAAGAAATTCAATATAAATATGTACCTCCATTACAGTGTGAAATTATGTGTATCTATCAGAAGAAAGACTCCTCACTTCCCAGATGGCTGCTCATTGAATTGCATAATCAAAACCACTCACAACCCTTGGTGCTGTTGCCTGTAGAGTGTTATAGAGCCCAGGGTGGTTTTGTAAATTACGATGGGTATAATGTGACTGAGCTTGAACTGCTTATCCTCTGGCCTCAACCTCCCAAGTGTTTGAATTACAGCTGATGTGTGTGTGTGTGTGTGTGTGTGTGTGTGTGTGTGTGTGTGTGTGTGTATTTGGAGATCTGCCTGCCTCTTCCTCTCACATCCTGGCATTAAATAACAAGCAACCCAAACTGATTTTTCACAGTATTTTAATACTTTTTAAACATATGAATATACTTTTCCATCCTTTTGAACTAACTAAACATAATATATGATATAAAATAACATATGCACATATTCATGTGTGTGTATTACTTTGTTTCAGACACACGACTCTAAAGAATGTAAATAGAAAACAATCACAAGTAAGTTCACTATTTACTTATTGAATAATTTATTTTTTGTTATGAAGTTCTTTCTGAATATATAAATCAAAGATTATATGAACTATATCAAGCTATCAGGTAGGATGTAATTAATGATTATTTTACTGTATAATTTCTTTCATAATTGTGACTATAACTGAAATTACCTGTGCTCCAGGTATTTCTCCTTGAATTTTAGTACTTTATTATTGCAATAAAGAATACAGACAAAGGAAAAAAAGGGTCAAAAGCATAAGCCAAATGTACTGCTATGAGCTAGAAAGTGGAGGTGTGTATGTGTGTGTGTATGTGTGTGTGTACACACACATCTGCATGTGCTTATTCCTGTGTGTATATGCATTATATGCATGTATGTGTTTGCATTTGTAGATGTGTATTGGTATTTTGTGCATGTGTGTCAATGTGTGTTTGTGTGCATGAGGGGTATATTGAGGAAGGAGACTGGGTACAATCAGAGTTCTGCATTAAAGATGGAGGACGAAATGGCAATACTTTGTCATCTAAAAGATGTGCTCTATTTTTATTTAGATGCATTTTCTTTTAAATACATGATGCATTCTGAAAATCAAAAGTGACTTGAAAGACTTGCCAACTGTCTCGCATATCTTACCCAAAGGAGATAGAGCAGAATGTCTCTACAGGCAAAATCACACAACATAAATCTTTGATGTTAGAGTCCCATTGTGATCAACCGACTTAAAAGCTACATCTAAGTTCAGGAGGCATTAGCTGAGTTCACAGCGACTTTATTCACTTTCCTCTGTCTTACTTACATTCCCCTGGCCTTCTGTTTATTTAATGAAGTCCATAAAGTTTTATAAGAAATTTGCATCATTCATGACTATTCAAAGTTGGCATTATCTCATTTTCTGCAATCACTGTTATAGATTCAGACAAAAACTCAGAGTAAAAGAGATAAAGGGAGTGTAATTAGCACATTGAGACAAACAGTTTTCTCAGCCTTTGAGGGGAAATCCAGATGTATACAGCTTTAAAAATTATTGACCACCATCTTCCAAAAAAATATTGAGGGTTATTTGTTTGAACAGAAAGAAGGCTAGAAAATTGGTATATTAAATAAATCCTTCAGGAAGGTTTTGAGCCAGGAAATCTGCTCCAAAAAAAAATCATTCTTGAATAATGACTTCTCAGAGTTCTGAACTAATGAGTCTTCTTGGCTAAGCAGTAAATCACTTGGGTTTGATATTCACACCTCACTAGTTATAATCTACCAAGAAGTTCACATGCTGTATAGAATCAAGATCTTTTGCATTTGTGTATGTTTAATATTCAATTAAGAAGTATTATCAACATTTTACAGATTTTCATCATTATTATGTATATTTGATATGTCCTGGTTAGAGTTTACTGTTAGTAAACTGGAGATTGAATTTGGATGAAATATAAAATATATAAAATGTTTTCTTTTCTTGTTTGTTTGGGTGTATATTGAGCTGCTGGTTCTCTCTGGAGTCTTCCCTATCTTATTTATTGATGAAGTGTCTCTTGCTGAACCCAAAGCTAGCTTGTTTTGCTAGTATATCTAGCCAGCTGCTAAGGCATATTCTCTATTTGATTTCCAAGTGTTCAGATGAAGAGAGTCTGCTGCCTTCTTCGGTGTGGGTGGTGGGAAGGCAAACTCTGGTCTTCAAATTTTATGGCACATGTTTCATCCCATGAGCTATTTTTCCATCCACTTCTTTCTTTAATTTCAAAGTCTACAGCATGTGTCTCTGGAATCTTTGTTGAGCATGAAAAAAGATTTTAGAATTTGCATCCAACTTTTAGAGGAAAGAACACTATATACAAAAAACAAGCATAACAGAACTTCAGTTCAGTTACCAGGCTTCATTCTTGTCTTTTGTATACTTAAATATCATATATAATTTCGTTTCTTCTCTTTATAGACCTAAGAACTATTTCAAATATGATTACTTTTATGTGAACTATAAGCCCCCAATTGTTCTTTCTTTGTAAATATGATGTTAATAATGCTTTTTCTAAATATGACATATATATATATATGCCAGACATAAGAGTTTAATAATATATTACCTAATGAACTTACCCCAATTTCAATAAAAATGCTTACTGTTATTAACTTAACACTTTATTTAAATTATCACCTAATTTGTTAATATGTGCAGTTAGAAACAAATATTTAATTTCAGAGATAAAATGTATTTCATTGAGCTAATTATAATATATTTATCTTATAATGTATTTATTTGTTTCTACATGATAATGTTAGAAAATACCAGACTATTTCAAAGATATATTGTTAGGTGAAAGATGTTTGTGAGACACTAGCCTTCTGAAAAACATTCATAAACAGATGTTGCTTTCTTTTCCTTTCATAAATATCTGAAATATAAATAATTTGGAACCCTTAATTTCCAAGTTTATGGCCATATAATGGATGTACAGATGTATCTGCTTCACGTGTAGGAAGTTGTCATCCTTTATCAATTTTAAGTGCAGTCTTTTAGGCCTGTACATGTGTCAGAGATATGTAATCATTCTTGCTTTTGTTTCATTATTTGGTCTTTATTTTTATGTCTCTTGTTCTATATAGAGTCTTAAACACAGACATGAGTACTTTGATCCTTTTAGCTGTGATTTCTGGTTTTCCTTCTCCTTGGAAAGGTGAAACATACAACAAATTACAGATGACAAGTTCCTCCAGTGTCTTGCTCAAGTCAGTGACAGACAACCTCACACAGATGCTTCTGGAGATCCATTTTGAATTCATTCTGGTCACCTTAGTTTTATTTTAAACTTTATAATTTTCCATTGTGAATTTTGTTTTGCTCATAAAATACATGTTTTAAATCCTATCTCAACAAGGTGATTTCTAAGTCTGGCCATTCTTTTTGGTTTTTGTATGTTTGACACTTCTTGTGATATACATTCAGGTTGGTGTCAAAATGTACACAGATTTCAAACAGCTAAAATCATTAAGATACAGAATGTGTGTCCAGTTATGTAAGGGTTCTTTTCCCACATGCCTCAGTATATTTAGTTGTTTGGTGTCTTTTCATCTTGTTACAGGCCCTCATTATATGACCAGGTCTGGTCTTGAATTGTATTCTCCCATGTCATTCTCCTGAGTCCAGACATTATAGCCATACGCCAGTCACTATGCCTAATTTAAAATGCATCTTTGATGAGATGAGGTATAACTATTTCTTTTACAATAATTTTAAGTGTTAAAAATAACCGAATTAAAAACAACATTCTCTGAAACATCTTTTTTTTTTGCTTTTACTTTTTCTTTATTTTTAAAAGATAATTGTACATACTATAGACAATTCTAATAATAGAAAATGAAAGAAAATTGATATATATATTTATTGTGCTGCACTTAGCTTTTGTCATTTAATGAACTGTTATAGCTTCCTTTATGTAGTTGATATGCAGAAAAATCCAAAACACTTAACTAAATAAAATCTTAGTTTTTATACTAAATAAACAGTATAATTTTTAAAATATGTCTTATTACCATTACATCATTTATGGTTTATTACCACTTTTTAAAATTATAATTAGTTTTTTTTATAATTGAACAGCTTTATTTTAAAAAACAAAGATAAATGTACAGATTTAAAAAGCATTTTCGCATAAATGTATATGAATACATTTTTGTCAGTACTTGATTTTTTTGAAGGTTTGATAGTATGCCTTAAAATCTTACTAGATAAAATGAGCATAAAGTACATGTAAAACAAGATGTAACCTGGAAATAGTCAAAGATTTCTTGGTGTAGAGATTAAGTATAATGATTATTATTTTTTTTTTTTTTTTGGCCTTTATTTTTCTTGAACTTCATATAGTCTGTAAGCTGTTTCTGGGGTGTTCAGAGCACATCTTCTTTTTCTTTTTTAACAACTTTATTTTACAAAACAAAGATAAATGTACAGATTTTAAGCATTTTTTTGCATAAAATTATACAATACATTTTTGTCAGTATTTTTTTTTTAAAGGATTGATAGTGTGATAAAGATCCCACCAGTAACAATGAGCATAAAGTACATGTAAAACAAGATGCAACCTGGAAATAGTCAAAGTTTTTTTGATGTGTAAAGATTTTTTTTTTTTTAACAATGAGCAGACAGTACATGTAATACAGGGGTGCAACCCGGAATTTGTCAATGCAGAACACATCTTCTTGATCAATTCTTAAGCATATTGTGTTCTTGCCTATGGATCTTCTTTTTTCTATATTTATTCCTTTGTATCAGAGATTGTCTGCTTAAGATTTTCAAAATTATTTTCATAGACACATCCATTAAATACTTGCCATAAATTCTAATAGAAATAATTTTGAATATTCTTTAATTACACTGATTTTAATATATAAAAATGAACAATTAGACAATTATTTTAAAAATATGTATCTAGACAATTATTTTCCGTCTCTCAGGACCCATCAGTAGCCATGAATAAGCAGATGTAGGACTCGTGCCATTTCCTGGCCCGAGATGACTGTTGTCCAGTCCTGTGGAGGCTCAGTGTAGGAAATTGCTACGGCTGCGGTAGGATTAATGGGAAAAAGATATTTCACAGCTACCCCGTGTGTTCCTGCCCCTACACTCAGTCCCTTTTCTACCAGGATCCCGAGCCTTCGATGGATTGTTTAAGACTTTGTGCTCAGCTACCACTGGTTCTTATCCTTTGGCCAGACCTGGGTTTCCGTTTACAGTGCTGTTTATTGCAGAGAAAGGAAGCTTCTCTAAATCCAGAAGGGAGGATGTCTTGCCTACGTTTATAAGTGTTAGCACTTTTTAGGGTAAGTGCAGTAGTTCCCCAAACAAAACGAAAGTAGAAACAAACTGAAAAAAATCATAAATGTTGAAAAGAACTTGGAAGGTGTGTTAAAGTTAAATGAGAGAAAAGACTGAGGTGTGGGGGTATGGTTCCAAGAATGATTTCATTCCAAATATGTGAGATCCACAAAGGAAAAAAAAATGTTAAAGATGTAAATACACACACACAAACATACACAAACACACACACACACACACACACAAACACACACTCACACACACACACAAACACACACACAAACACACACACACTCACATACACACACAATCTAAGAGCTGGACATCCTCTTACTTGTAGCTCTGGTCCATCATGCAACAGGTCTTGAATTCAATCTCCACCATTTCTACCCTGTAGAAGAACGAAAAGAAACGAATCAACATCACCAAAGCATGTAAAGTAACCCTTTAAATATATTTAAACAACAATGCATTTTCCTTATCTTCAATGGTATTTTCTGTGAGTAGTCATTAACATTATCTGGTTAAAATAATCCATGTATCCCTTTAACACTCAGGAACTCTTCTAATATGACTATTATTTTAATGAATTTTGTTTTGCAAATTTTTGATTCTTTTTTTGTCACATTTCTTTTTTTTATTTATTTAATCTTTTACAGTCCAGATTTTATCTCCCTCCTGGTCTTCTGTTCCATACCCCTCTTCCTCACATCTCCATGAGGATGTACCCACACTCCATCCTCCAAGCCCCCACCCACCACCCCACTAAGCCTCCTATACCCTGGGGCCTACAGTACCTTGAGGGTTGGGTGCATTTTCTCTGACTGAGTCCAGACCCCACACAGCTGCTGCATGTGTGTTGAGGAACTCATTTTAACTGGCATGCCCAGTGTCTGAGAGATCTCAGGGGTCAAGACTAGTTGGCGCTGCTGGTCCTCCTACGGGGTCACCCTCCTCCTCAGCTTCTTCCAGCTTTTTCCAAATTCAACCAGGGGTCAGCAGCTTCTGTCCACTGGCTGGATACAAATATCGGCATCTGACTCTCTCAACTGCATCATCATTTGGAAAATTGATTTTCAAAATTTTTCTATGAGATCCTAATTAATTTCATTTTTCTAGATCTATGTCTTAATTTTATTTTATATATGTATATCTATACGTAGTCTTTGCTGCCCAGAAGCTTTTATTTGCTTGTTTTATGCTGCTCTCTGAGCAATATTAAACTTTAAATTTTTCAAAATGATAGGAATCTACAAAAATCTCATGTTATGAATCATGAAAACATAAAATAGATGTAATTTTGAGAGTTTCTGATTAACAGTGACTTCAAAGATATACTAAAACTGTTTGACATGGGGACCCCAATGAAGGAGCTAGAGAAAGGACTGAAGGAGCTGAAAGGATTTGCAACCCTTTGGGAAGAACAACATTATTAACCAACCAAACCCTCCAGAGTTTCCAGGAACTAAAACACAGACCAATGAGACCCATGGCTCCAGTTGGATATGTAACAGAGAACAGCATAATCTGGCATCAATGGGAGAATAGGCATTTGGCTCAGTGAAGATTTGTTTTCCCAGTGTAGGGTAATGCCAAGGCACTGAGGTAGGAGAGGGTTGGTGGGAGAGGGAGCACCTTCATGGAGGCAATAGGAGGGGGAGGGCAATGAGAGTGGAGGGAAAGAGGATAGCATTTGAAATGTAGTTACAGAGAATATCCAATAAAACTACTTGACATGTTAGTGTATGTAATTTCAAGATTAATGTCATAAGTGGATAACATTGGCATTTTTCTAGGATTTTAACTAACACTTTTTATTCTTAAATTATAAAAAATAATTTGTTATAATATATGAGAGAGAAAAGTTACCATGTATATAAATATGACACAAAGATTAAACTTGCTATTAAATCACATATCTTCCCAAGATTCACAGTTCTAAATCATAACAATGTCGATAAGTGATTGCTCATCTTGCTCTCATTCCTTTTGTTCCTCCTCTAAAATAAATTTTTACTTCCTGAATTACTTTCTTATAAAACTACACACTGATAAATGAGATGAATATTTACTTTCAGTAATCTAACTTGCCAATACTCATTTAATTTTTTTTTGCATTTATAAGCAATATGAAACAGTTTGCATATAAATAAATATAGAAGTATGACATTTATAAATCATACACAAATTTTATTTTGAATTTAGAAAATTCATAGGCATTTAATGTCTTGGGTAATATGTAAGAAGTGTATGGAATATTGTACGGGATAATAAAAATGAATCAATTTACATTTTTTTTTTTTTTTGCATGCTGACTGCCAATTGGATCAGCACCATTTGTGGAAAATGCTATATTTTCTCCACTGGATGATTTTAGCTCCTTTTAAAAGATCAAGTGACCATAGGTGTGTGGGTTCATTTCTGGTACTTTAATTCTATTCCACTGGTCTACCTTCCAGTCTCTGTACAAATACCATACACTTTTTTTTATTACTATTGCTGTGTAATATAGCTGGAGGTCAGGGATGATGATTTCCCCAGAAGTTGTTGAGAATGTTGTTTAGAATAGTTTTCACTATCCTAGACCTTTTGTTATTACAAATGAATTTGCAAATTACTCTTTTTAACTCTACTAAGAATGGAGTGGAATTTTGATGAGAATTGAATCTGTAGATTGCTTTTGGCAAGATGGCCATTTTTACTATGTTAATCCTGCCAATCCATGAGCATGGATACTTTTGTGAATATCCAGTGGCACAAGTTCTATTCATGATTGTTTACATAGTCTCCTCTGATATACAAAGCCATATCAATTATGCTACAGTTGGTCTATTTATTCACTAGTTCCAGTCATTTTGTCTTTCCTTATACCAATATTAAAAATACTAAAGTATTTATATATTAATATATATATACTATATATATAAACACTTTAAATATTAGTATTAAAACTTCTAATTGTATTATATTTTTAATTTAGAGAGAAATTTTAATTTCAACATATTCCAGTCTATAAATTTATTATCTCTCTTAATTCAGATGAGGTACAACCATCAACAGTCATTTTGTAACATTTCCTACAAAGAACATATAGCTGAACTACTTTCTGTAATGCCTGCACACACACACACACACACACACACACACACACACACACACCTGGATATTATAGTTTAATATGCATGTAAGTAAAACATGCATGTGGCAGTGGTAGGGATAGACAACAACCTCAGATACAAATGCCTTTCATCTACTTTGAGACTAGTGTCCTTCACTGGCTTAAAACCCATGAATTTAGACAGCCTGGACAAGGAGCCCCAGGGGTCTACCTGGCTTACTCCCCAAAGCTAGATTTATGCCCTGAAGGGCAGGTTTTTAGCCTAGTATGTAAGGATGAGTGCTGTGCTTTGGTCTGTGCTCACAACCAAGTTTCCTCCCAGTCCTTATATCCTCTTCTTTTTTGCTGTGAGTCTCTAAGCCATGTGGAAAACAAAGGGTTTGCTTTTCTTTTTCTTTTATTGTTTTGCAAATGTATTTTACCTTTTTAAGAACTCTTTCTTGTTCTTATTTTAAATCAATGATTGTTTTCATAAAATGTATTCTCATTTTCTGCATTTTAGTTAAAATATTTATTTCCCCAAGGCACGTATTTGATTTGTTTATTTTTGTTTCTGTCTTTTTTGGGTTTTTTTTTTTTTTTTTGTTTATTTGTTTTTTACTTTAACAAATACTTCTTTACGAAAAACTAAACTTTGCTTTTCTTGTTTTTAAATTTTAAGGATCAACTGTACAATGAATTGCATATTTTAATATTATATGATTTTTTTTCTTTTCCAATAATCTCTTATTTGTTGAGGTTTTGTAATGCTTCATATTTACACAATTCTAAATGAAGTACTCTTTTTCTCATGTATTATTCTATGAACTTTTTTTCATCCTAGATTTTCATCTGTTTGCAATTTATATTGGTTCATGATTTCATTTCCTTATAGAACCTTTGTCTGATTCTACTTAGGACATTATACTAGCATTATAAAATGAACCCAAAACCTTTGTTTTGTTTCCCTATTAATAAAGGATTAAGTGAGGGAATAGTTTTTCCTATAACTTTAAGAAAGATTGTCCTCAAGTTATTTTAAAGTGAGAAATAAAACAGCAAGTGTGCAGATAGAAACAATCATCTCAGTCATTGGAATGGTGAGGAGAGAGTGTCGGCGAAGGGCAGACTCTCTCACAGGAAGAAAGAAACCTGATCATAACATCAGGTACTTTAAAATAATTACTTAACCAAAGTTTCAATTTTCTAGTTGATATTATATTTATCTTATTTCCATAAGAGTCTTAGATTTTCTAAAACTACATGTTTTATTGACTGGATTTACCTTATGTTTATTTAATTATATTGTAAGACACTTATTTGTGCTATATTTCAGTTATTTTTTTACATCTTTTTATTGGATATTTTATGCATTTAGATTTCAAGTTTTATCTCCCTTTCCCTCTCTCCTAACCCCCTCCCCCTCCCTTGCTTCCTTGAAGATTCTCCCACTCCCAACCATCCACTCCCACCTCATTGCTCTGGCATTCCCCTACACTGGGGAAAAAGTCTTTTCAGGATCAAAGGATTCTCCTATTGATGCCAGACAATTCTGCTAAATACACAGCTGGAGCCAGGGGTCTCTCCATGTGTACTCCTTGGTTGGTGTTTTAGTTTCTGGGAGCTCTGGACAGTGGGTGGGGTGGTTAATTGATATTGTTGCTCTTCCCATGGGGTTGCAACCCCTCTCACTCCTCCTGTCCTTTCTCTAGCTCCTCCACTGGGGTCTCCATGCTCAGTATAATGGTTAGCTACAAGCATCCTCATCTGTATCATTATGGCTCTAGAAAAGCCTCTGAGGGGACATCATATCAGGCTTTTGTCAGCAAGCACTTCTTGGCATCAGCAATAGTGACTCAGTTTGGTGGCTGCATATGGGATGGATCCCCAGGTAGGGGACTCTCTGGATAGCCTTTCCTTCAGTCTATGCTCCACTCTTTGTCCCTATATTTCATCCTGTGATTATTTTGTTCCCCCTTCTATGAAGGACTGAAGCATCCACATTTTAGTCTAGCTTCTTTTTGAGCTTCATGTGGTCTGTGAATTATTATCTGAGGTGTTCTGAATTCTTGGGCTAATATCCACTTGTCAGTGAGTGTATACTATGTGTATCCTTTTGTGTCTGTATTACCTCACTCAGGATGATATTTTCTAGTTCTATAAATTTGCCTGAGAATTTCATGAAGTCATTGCTTTTAATAACTGCATAGTACTCCATTGTATAAATGTACCACATTTTCTGTATTCCTTCCTCTGTTGAAAAACATCTGAGTTTTATCCAGGTTCTGGATATTATAAATAATCTTTAGTCCTTTGTAAATATTTGATATAAGACCTCTATTGAATATAGGACTGATAAAGATATTTTCCCAATTTGTTGGCTACCATTTTGTCCTAGTGACAGTGTCATTTGCCTTACAAAAGTTTTGCAATTTTATGATTTTCATTTGCTGATTTTTGATCTTAGAGCATACGCCATTGGTGTTCTGTTCAGGAAAAATTTCCCTGTGCCTATGTGTTCTAACCTCTTCCCTACTTTCTGTTCTATTAGTTTCAGTGTATATGGTTTTATGTGGAGGTATTTGATCCATTTGGACCTGAGTTTTGTACAGGGACAAAAAAAAATGTGATGATTTGGATTTTTATACATGCTGACTGCCAGTTGAACCAGCACCATTTGTTGAAAATGCTGTCTTTTTTATTGGATGTTCTTAGTTACTTTGTCAAAGATCAAGTGACCATAGGTGTGTGGGTTCATTTCTGCGTCTTCCTTTCATTCCACTAATCTACTTGCCTATCTCTGTGCCAATATCATTACATTTTTATTATGATTGATCTGTAATACAGCTTGATGTCAAGGGTAATGATATCTACAAAAACATAATTCCACTTCTAACAACAAAAATAACAGGAAACAGCAATCACTATTCTTTAATATCACTTAGCTTCAGTGGACTCAGTTCCCCCAATAAAATGACATAGACCAAGAGACTGGATGTGTAACAGGAACCAGCATTTTGCTGCATGTGGGAAACTCATCTCAGAGACAAGACAGATGCTACCTCTGAGTAAAACACTTGGGAAACTATTTACTAAGCAAAAGGTCCCAAGAAACAAGCTTGAGTATCCATTCTAATATCAAATAAAATTGACTTTCAAACAGAATGTATCAAAAAAGATAAGGAAAGATGCTTCATACACATCAAAGGAAAATTTTATCAAAATGAACTCTCAATCCTGAACATCTATGCTCCAAATGCAATGGCACCCACATTCTTAAATAAACTTTACTAAAGCTCAAAGCACACAATGGACCTCACACAATAATAGTGGGAGATTTCCACACACCACTCTCATCAGTGGACAAATCATGGAAATAGAAAGAGAACAGAGACACAGTGAAACTAACAGAAGTTATGAAACAAATGAATTTAACAGACATCGATAGAACATTTCATCCTAAAACAACAAAATACACCTTCTTCTCTGCAACTCATTGCACCTTCTCCAAAATTGACAATATATTCATTTACAAAGCAAACCTCAACAGAAAATTCTATCATTGAGAGTTTGTATTTGTGCACTTGGTTTCATGTATATTTTATAATAAAATATGTTATGTATGGATTGGGGACAAAATACACGTATCTCCTTTATGTAACGGTTTCTACTAAGAAGTATATTATTACAGTGATTTTTACTGTTTAATACTCTTTATTGGCATATTTATTCTTATCTGTGCTATATGAGTTGATGTGAGTTGAGATATGTGGGCATGTGTACATAAATGTATAAGTAACCCAGCAGTCAGTAGAAGGTGTTCTGCAAATAATTTATTTGAAACATAATATCTCACTCAGCTTGGGTCTCACGTATTTAGATAAAATAACTGTCCAGCAAGAATTGGGCATATTTCTATGTCTGTTTCTCAGTGCAAGGATTGAATACATATGTCATTTTATCTAGACTATATTTAGGCTCGTAATCTAAACTAACATATTTATGTTTTACCTTAAACTCCAACTGAGCCAATTAGGCTACATTTAGTATATAGTGTATATATGTAAATGTATGTGCACCTATATATGTAAATGTGTACATGTGGAAGGTATAGGCATATGATTCAGAAATAGTAAAAAGTTGATTTCTAAACAATATGCTTACTAGATTTTAATGGACACTATATTTTATTATTGATTTATTTGGTATGTTTCTATTTGTTATTTTTATCTTGTATTAATTCTCTCTACTCTAACATTAAACAATGTCAAATATTTGGTTTAATTTGTATGTTAAGTATTTCCCATTAAATCGCAATTGTTTGTACATTAACTTTATCTGTCACTCAATGTGCACATTCCTGCTATGGTATAGTGATATGTTCAATTGCTAATATCTTTTCAATTACTAAGTTTAACAGAATGTTTTATCAAATATTATATGATGTTCCCTTGATGCCTTTAATAGTGTTTTTGACTGAAAAATTCTCTTGCCTTCTGTCTTAGACTATCTCTGCTTTAGTTTTGAATGAGAATTCCACTAGATGTGCTTGGCCGGAGCTCTAGTCCATTTTGTGCTACTTAAACAGGACTCTTGAGAATGAATAATTTATGAAGAGTATCCATTTTTATCTTCTGAGTATTCTAGCGCAGGACATTCAAGAGGAAGCCACTGGCATTTGGCCAGAGGCTTCTTGTTGTGCTGTCTTGCTGTGGGAGGCATTGACAGAGCCTGGAAGCCAGGCTTCATTACCATGTCTTAGAGTCAGCATGCATGATTACATTGGGGAGATTTTTAACATTACCCTATGCTGATGTTATTGCTAATGTGGCAAACATTGAACAGACTTTCAGCCTTTATTGCCTTTGTCTTTAGAATTTTGTTGATTTTATTTAATATTTTCTGCTGTTTACTTTACCAGCTTAATCTTCTATTTTTATGAGTATATGTTTCTTAATTGTAGTGTTACATCCTACTTATTTATGGGCAGTTTTCCCCTGTTAGAGGCAAAGAAAGTAAAATATAAAACCTTCACAAAACCTTATTCTTATGTTCAGGAAGAATGAATATTTTATGACTAGTTTAGGGGAAATCAAATAAAGAAAATAAATTGTATATCTAAATAATAAATTTTATGATTGATTAGCCAAATTGATAGTTGACAGGACTGTAAGCACTTAGTACTGAAGTTGCAACAATCACTACATAAATTTAAATCTATCCCTACAGGTTTTTAGCTTCCAAGACAATGATATATTTCTGATGACAATGTCCCTAGAGTACTAAAATAGTTCCTTAGCCTGTCGAAGTTTCAGAAGGTTTGGTTACCTTTACAATTTCTTTTATATTGGATTTATCTTCTGGTACCTTATTTATAAAATATTTTAACGTAAAAAAATTTCTTTTTTACTTGCCCATCTTGATGAAGTATGGCTCAGAATGCCTGGCCCATTGTAAAGTGTTAATTCACAAATTATAATCTTATGAATATGTTTATTTTTCTCTTTTTCTCCCTTTTGAATATTAGATTTTATTAATATTGTATAATATCTATTGAGGAAAGACATTGCAATTGAAGACAACTTGATAACCTGTGCGTTCTTTTAAAGTTCGGGTCTTAAGGACTAAACTCATCTCAAAATTGTCAGCAAGTTTCTTTACCATCTACACCAGGGATTATCCAGTGATATATATATATATATATATATATATATATATATATATATATATATATATATATATATATATATATATATATATATATATATATATATATATATATATAGAGAGAGAGAGAGAGAGAGAGAGAGAGAGAGAGAATGGGTCTGAGTCCTTGAATTGTGACTCTCAAAAAATTGTCTTGCTTTATTTGTAATGTAAGTTAGTCGTGGTCAGTGAGCATCACAAATCATTTCTCATCTCAGAGAACACTACAGTGAAGATTCTGTTTTATATAAATAATGTACCTTCATATCTACCACATCGCTGTGTCACTATCTTTTATGTTATAACACAAGTCTATAAACTCTGAAAAGCAACTAGATACAAGACAATGTGTTTCCAAAACTTTGCCAAACCTATCGAATACAGTATGGTTTGATTTTTAAAATAGGATCTAACAAACTTGTGAGAAAAGCTGTATTGGATCTATAGGTACAATTCTGAGCCTAAGATGTAGACTCGTGACTCCAAAATGTGTATTATCATTGACTTGTTAAAAGTACACTTAGTATTCTTTGGTTATTTCACCTCTTTTATTTAAACCACAATTTTGCCATGAAAATTATACTACATTTACAAAGATAATGAATTTTGACTAGTGAATTAGTAAAATATCTTTTTTCTAAACACATTGTCTGGGTCTCTAAGGATCTAGTGGTTTCTGTTAAGTCTCATGGGCTTTAAAAAAAGCGATGGGAACTCCTTTGAGTTTTTGCAATGGGACAGTCACTGATTCTTAGCATCAGAGGACAAAGACCAATTGTTCTTGCAACAGAGGTACACATAGCCACAAGACTTCACTGGAAATAATATCCCGCTTTGTTATTGGGGACCTCCCTCTCATTCTCTGAGCTCTGTCATAGGATCCCCAGAGTGCTGAAAGGGTTAGCCATGTGTTCGGCTCTTGATTTAGAGCTATTCCTTGCACTGTGAAGAGGGCATAGACAGACAGCTGAAT
Source organism: Micromys minutus (assembly GCF_963924665.1). Lineage (NCBI taxonomy): Eukaryota > Metazoa > Chordata > Mammalia > Rodentia > Muridae > Micromys > Micromys minutus. The sequence goes on from NC_137965.1 coordinate 5,645,316, forward strand.
AAAAGGGAAGGGGAGGGGGTCAAGCCACACAATAAACAGAATGTGTCCTTAGTTTGGGGAACAGAAGGGCTCATTAAAAGATGTAAACTGGTAGTGAATGGGAAGCTTAGAAAAATATGAAGCCATGACTCTGCTCTTGGTGCCTTCTGAAGTTTCTATTGTATTCTGTTTTCTGCATAACCAAGAGAACTCTAAATCTCATAAGCAGTGCATAGAACTTTTCCCTCTCCTTCCTCAGTGGATGACTATCACCCTTTCATCTGGAAAGGTCATGGGGTATTGATTGAAGAAGTACATAGCTTGGTGTTCAGTGCCCTCTCTGTTTGAAGTGATTTGTCTGTTTGCTTTATAAATAGTCCCCTGTCCCCAAACAAATGGAAAACTAATCATCTTTTTTTTTTCTCAGACAGATGTTTTGACCTAAAAAAAAAAGAAGCTAAGCATATTGCCAATTTAATGTTGAAATTGTGTATCCTAAATATTCCATAATTATTACCATTAGTAGGACATTGCAGTGTATATGGTTGGGAAGATTATTGCAGTATGTGACGGTAGAGTGTAAAAGAAAGATATGAGTAAAATAGCCACATAAAATATTCAGACGGAGATAATAACACCATATGACAAAATGGGTGTATCGCAGCACACAAGGCTATTCCTAATGCCACAAGTGGCTTCAGTGCCATCCACACCACATGAAGTTACACTTAGTGAAAGCAGAAAGTTCTACAAGAACAGCCTGTACTGATTAGCGATAGGAAGGTTCCCCATGATTTCATATGGAGATTCTTAAACTTTATTGCATCAGGCAAGAGGAGAAAACAGGGTATAACTGGAAAAGGATGTAAAAGATAAACAAACCAGAGATGTTATGGAGAGTTGGGTATGGATTAGTCTGTCATTGTCTTTCAAGATTGTAAGCATAGTGTATAATCACTGGAGTAGATAATGTTACAAAAACAAAGTTAGCGAAAATATACCTTGTTCCTGTTGTAATCATGTACAGAATGTTGAATAAATATAATTCTTAAAAATAGATTAGTGGAGGGAAGTAAAGAGGGTTTTCAAAGCTTAGCTTTTAACGGTTGATTGACATTTGGCTGGAGGAAAAGGACTTTGTAAAAAATATTATTAAATAATTTAGAAATAAATACAGATTCATGTTGAAAAACATAGTGTTATTAAAAGCAAGCTATCAAATAGGCAAAGGCTCCATTGTGTGAGACACACCACGATTTTAGTACTCTGTGCTTCAAAGCAGGTTTACTAGCCGAAATTGCTTCTCAAGGTTTGCAGCTTTTTGTTGTGTAATGAAGCATTGTGCTTACTACTGGACGCTGGGCAGCCTTTATTCTGAAAACGTCATTTCACTCATACGGCAACTGCAATGCGCTTATGATAGGAATTAATACCATTTTTTAAATTTTTTATTCTGCATAATGTCTCTCCAATCTGAGAGAGGGAAATAGTATGAACCTCCAGAAGGTGAACCAATAAAATCCATCTCCCAAGTGCTCACTAGTGTGAATTCTTGATAACATTCATTTTACATCGATTCAAAATTATGTATTTGCTTAGGCACATTGCAAAGAAGCTTGTGTATCTTATTTTCCACAAGAATTCATTTCATGACCATGTGAACCATTATTCTCCCAACCTCTTTCCAAATCTAGCAGGATGAAGTAACAAAAAGTAAAGAAGATCCCGAGAGTAAAACAATATCTCCTGCACAGTGAGTCAGCAGATCTCACTTTATTCTTCTTTCCGTCCCGAAGATCGTCTAAGCCTCACTCTTTGCTTCTATATTAGAAGTGTAATAAAATACATGCCACTTTTATGGAAGACTAATGGAGACTATAAAAACTGTTTATATAAAATGACAAATTGTCATCTGATAAACGGCAATTGGATTGACAAGTGCGTTAAACAGCAGAAGTGACTTTGGAAAACACTAGGAGATAGAGCATGCTCAGACACGCTTGCAGCCAGTCCAGGCCTAATCTAGGAGTGAGAACATCTATATTGCTCAGCCCTGCAAGTATTGCTCAACTGACTGCATCCTTTGAGACTCAACCAAGATACAAATATATATATATATACATATATACATATATGTATATATATATATATATATATATATATATTTAATATTTTTTAAATGCACACTAATAGTATAAGTTCACTTTTATTGAAAAACCACACAGCAGTAAGTACAGTTTATTAATATGCATTATTAGTCTTATGAATATTGTTAAATGTATTTTAACTGTTACGTTTTTAGGACATTTTCAGATTCAAGAACAACTTTGTATCTGTCTCCTGACTGGGCTTTTTGCCAACTGCTGGTACTGTAATTCCATCCTTAGCTTCTGTGAATGGAACCTTATCTGCCTCATAAAAGTGGAACTGCAGATTATGTATTCTTCCAACCTTGGCTTATGTTATTAAGCATACTGTCCCCAAGTTCCACCCAAACTGTTACAGTTTGCTGGACTACTCTAATGTTAACACTCAATGGACTTGTATTTACTGTTGGTCAGTCAGTGGACATCTTGGTTATAGGCCTATAGGCATCTATTATGCACAGCACGGCAATGGGGTGGGAAGGCAACATTGCTACTCCTACACCCTGTTTTCAATTATATTTGGCAAATAAGGAGAAATGAGATCGCTGGGTCCCATTCATGTCCTGGCTTTCATTTTGGAAATCTCAACTGATTTTTCTGTAGTGTCTGTGCAACCTTAATCATATTTCCATGTTCTTAAACAAACCAAAATTCTAAAATTGTCATTACAGCCAATATATCATATATGAAGGTCATTCTCATTATTTTGTCCTGCATTTCCCTGATATCTATTGAACATTTTGAATGTGCTCCTTAGTGAACTGTCTACTCAAGTTCTGTACTGAATTATTAAATGGATACAATTTATTTTTTATTAACTTGTAAAAATTCCCAACATATTTTAGATAGTTACCATTTACCGGATGTGTGGTTGTAAAATATTTCCTCTTATTTCATTAGCTGACTCTTGATGGTGTTTGCTGTATGAATGGATTATTGTTTGATAAGGCTTCATTTGTATCCCTTTTCTGCTTGTAATGACAGTGATATTGTTGTAATATACAAAAAAGAACTTGTAAAGACCAAAACTATAATATTCTGTTTCTTGTGTTTGACTTGTATAAACTTAGATCTTTCTAATTAAGCTTTTAATACATTTGAATTTATTTGGCTCCATGCTATAAAATGTGTCTAATTATTTGTCAACAATTAGTATATAGCTATGTTTCAAAGACCATTTGAGAAAATATTCTGTCTTTACTATATTTTGTGTCTTGGCTGAAAAAGTTTAAATATGTGTATGGCTCTAAATCTGGGGTCCTTATTCTATTTCATTGATATTTCTGTCTGTCTTAGTATCACATAATTTACATTACAAAACTTTTAGTTTATACTGCAATAATTTAGCAACACTTTTGTAATAAAAACAAGAAGTAGGTCAAATCTTTTGAGGTTGGGTTGGTATCACAGTTCCTCTGCTGGAAGTCTTACCTGGTTGCTTATGATAACCAGTTTAGTGCATGTATGCCACAATTGAAAGAGTTTTTATGTTTATGCTCTAACTAGCTTAAGTGACCCATACATCTGAATTTAAAGAGTTCAGCTTACCACTCATTTTGAGGTGATATCAGAGAACAAAATTTCTCAGTCTTTATTCTTCTGAAAAGTTCAATTTTCTGCCTTTTCTGAAGCAAATCTTTGTATTGGCTGACTACTTTGAAACACGTTTCCATTTTATTCTTCTGATAAGATTCTTTGTGGTGCTTCTATATACATGATTTGTTTCAGAATGATTTTCTTGGTATTCTTTCTGCTTTGAATTATTGTGTTTCTTACATATGTCTGATGCCTTCCACAGATTTGGAAGGGTTTTGTCATTGTTGTTATAAACAATTTTTAATTTGTTCATCATTGAAAAATCTTTTAATATTTATTGATCACTGTCGGGTTTCTCCACTCTTGCTCCCTATAAACTTTCATCAAGGACTTATTGTGGAAGACACAACTCAGTGAATTTAGAGAGACTGAACCAGGGCCTCTACAGGAACATCAACCTCTTGTTCCAGTTCCTACGACAGGAATGGTATTTTACAGGCTACTTACCAGAAGAGAAAAGTAAATACCAACCCAACCACAAAACCTTTGATCTACAATCTGTCCTGCCAGCAAAATATATTAGGATAATGGTGGTACAGTCCTTTAGGGAATAACCAAACAATGTGTGATTTATAGATTTTCTCCAGGAGATGGAATCCATACCTGACAGTTGGGGTGACCGAGAACAAGAGACCCAGAGACCTAGAATAAAACCAAACACTATTTGTATAATCAGAGAATAAAACAATAAAATTACTCTTAGTGATATTCTACTATACTTATAGATCATTGCCTTATTCGAGCATCGTGAGAGAACTATTTTCTGCCACAGACAAGAACAATACAGCAAGCCAAGGAAAGACATTATACAGAGAGAAAGAAGCTTCTCCTTAAATGGAATTGTTCTATAACACAACTCCTTCCCCTGTGGGAAGTTGCAACATAGTCTTTCTCATTTTTGAAATAGAAAGTATATTATGAAACATGAATGCATGCCAAACTAAATTCATGTCTTTGTTTTTACTATCTTCTAACCTGGCATATTTTTTTTTAATCTGTACATAGATTCCAACAATCAGAAACTCCCTCTAATGGATAGAAATTCACCCCTGCAAGCCAGAATGTTTGCTATAAGATATACTACTCTCATCTACTCCCCAAGAAAAGGTAAGACAAAACAAAACAGAAAAACAAAAACTTATTTTCCAACATTACTGGCCTGGGGCAGAGATTATGGCATATGATACTAAAAACTTTCCCACCAGTCTCATTCTGGATGTTTTATAGTTTTCTTAATTAGTTTATGCATTCCCATCAATCATCTAGATTTGTTGAATTGTCATTTATCTGGAGCATAAGAGGGTTTGTGCTTCCTAGCATAGCATCATTTCTATTAATTTATAGAAAGTATTTAATAATTAAATTTAATATATTATTTAAAAAATTCACAGTACTATGCTCAATAGTTTTAGAAATGAGTCATACTGAAATTGTTACTTTCTTCATAACATATATACAATGACAACCTTTTAAAAATACCTTAGGCAATCATTTATAAATTTAATGCATCCTGCTTTATCATTCTTTCAAGAATAAAAGTGCTAAAATGCAAGGCAATGGGGTGGAGAGGGGGATCAGAAGAGAGTGCACCTTTGTGAAGGCAGCTGGAGGGGGAGGTGAGATGGGAGTGGGGCAGGGCAAAGGTATAATATCACAAATGTAAATACAGAGTATCTAATTAAAAAAGAGAAAGTGCTAAAACGAGCAGTCTACTTAAAACACATTGCATATACAAAAGTCTTTATTCAGCCTCTTGTTGGTAGACTATATTAAAAAAATCCATTATTAGGAACAATGTTGTTTTCATTCTGTAAATAAACACAAACTAAAAATGATTCAACAAAGTATTTGATTTCACAGGGATTTTAAATCATATCTAAGCTATTAACACACAGTTTTGAGCTCAGTCTTCCATTGTTAAGAATAAGGTTTAATGAAAATATCTAAAATATTTTAATTAAAAACAAATGTGATTCCAAGTTCGTCATAAAACATTGCTCCTTAATGAAGTTAGAACCTCTTTTTACTGTCATGCATAACTTGAACCTGAAAGAAAAATTTGATAGTTCAGCAAATCTGGAATTGCTCTGAAACTTAAATTAGCCAATTAAATTATTTGAAACATGCACATTGCACAAAACACATACTTCAAACCTCTGAGGCAAAACACAAGAAAAAGAATAAAAGCACATCAACCCTAAAAAGTAACATTGTAACTAAAGTAAAGAAGCAACGTGAAGAAGTGCTTGAGTTCCAGTTCTTCAAGTCTATGCGCAGACAGACAGCAGTACATGGGGTCCATGGGCTTTCAAAAGAAGCAACACAAACTCGGGAGAGGAAAGTGGGGAGGGCTGGGAAACAAGAAGAACATGAGAGGGGCATAGCTTTGGTCAAAACACATCACACAAACACACGGAGTTCTCTAACAGTTTTTAAAAGCGGGAAAGATTAATGGTATGGATAAAATAAATAAAAGCCAGATGAAGGAAAATAAATATGTAATGACAATTAAGCAAGTATAATGTTGGCCTTCGTAACAATTATCATTGGAGACTGTCCACCAAGTTGAAATATAAATAAATTTAAGAAAACCCTGGTTAAAAGGTTCCACATGTTTGTAATTTCTTAGAGCGCATTATTTTACCTTTAAGGGCCTGACACTTGATTCCAAATTGCCCTGCTAACTATCAACTTAAGATTCATTGACCCTTAGCCAATGAAACCACATAAAATAGAAATATTCTATTCATGAAATAATTTTATAATCCTTAGAGACATTCTTTTTTTTTTTTTTTGCTTAAAACATAACACACACACACACACACACACACACACACACACACACACACACACACACACACATTTTTTTTGTTTCTAAAAGTACTCTTTCATGGGGTCATACAACAGAGATCAAGATTTTATGTATTTCCCTGTGTCCAGTGGGAATACATGTATTTGAAAGCATTCATAGGCTTTTCTTTCCTCGGGGGTATTATGTTTCAGTTTTATTAAAAAGTCCTTTAGAATATTTTGAACTTAGCTTAGGAAAGAAAAAAATAGGAAGGAGTAAAAAGAAGAAAAATTCAATCAATTTAAATAAAATCTTCTGAATACTTGTTTCTCAAAATTCAGTTCCAAGTGCATTTCTACAAGTGTCTTGGCTCTCCTGCTTCTGTCGAAGACACATTTTGTAGGCTAAGATTATGTCTTTAAAATCTGACTGGGTGGTGTGAGCTATGGAAGGACCAAAAGAAAATAAACTTTAAAATGATTTAAGATTTCTAAGGTCAAATTTCAATGTAGTTATATGAGTCTCTAAATCTGTATCAGATCTTAAAAGTGTTGATTTGGTCATGGTTGCACTTATAAAAATGGGTGTAAAGGATTGTGTTCAATCAAGTTCAAAACTTGAAGGAAGTAAATGATGAGATTTATTTAAAGACTTTTCATCTAAGCTAAAAGCTGGTTTTCATAAGTGACGTTTTATGAATTCTAGTCTGTTATAACAGGTATTTTCATTGTTTCCCATTGGACAAATCTCTATCTGATGAGTGGAAACTGTATAAATAGTGGGGAAATTTGTAACTTAAGGTCTTGTGCCTAGCAGAAGCATTCATACTAACTTACATAATAACTGAAAAACATATTCTTAATAATCAAAAATAAATATTGTTTTAAATACTTAAATTGATTTTGGTTATAATCTCAGGTTCTTTTATTAATGATTGATAGTTAAATGGAAAACTTCAAATAATGAAATCTACATCCAGACTAATCCCCCAAACAACAAATAAATAACAAAATAATATCATTTATCAACAATGACTCACAATCAAAAGAAATAATTGCATATCTATATTAATTTTAATTTTGAGATTATAATTTAATTACATTTCTTCCTTTTTGTCCCTCAAAATCTTCCAATAGCCCCTTCTCCATTCTTTTCTGGTTCATGTTTCCTTTATTACTGATATTGCATGCAAGAATATACCTACATTTCCAAATATAACCTGATTAGCCTGAATGATTTACATTTTAGGCATTTATAGAGATTACTGTTTAACACTTAACAACCAATTTGTGATATTCTCAACGGAAGACCATCTCTTACCCAACTGTCTCCCGTTGTCTATTATTTTTGGATAGGGTTAACTCTCTAGAGCTTATCACTGACCAGTTTGGCGTGTTCATTGTTTACATCCTTCTTCAGCTTCGACAGGGACAGTCATGTTGTTAAGATTTTAGAGTTGTAGTTTCTGATATTACAAGGATAGGCAATATTTGTACTGTTATTTCTTAAATTCTGTGATATTTAAAACTGGAATAATGCCAGTCTTGATTCAACTACACCTTTCTTTACAGTTTGTATGCATATAAAATGTAAGAATGTAGATCCTCAAAATCCTATAACCGTATACCCCACTCTCTTTAACTGATGAGGCCATTGTTCTGAAACATATCTTGGATGACAGTTGGGACAAGGAAGCCTGGCTCCTCCCAATAGCAGTGGCAGGATAAATTTAACATGACTCACAGTAAGATTCCAATTTAGAGTCACACAGCCCTTCCTTTTACTGCGTGAACACCCAACTAGGCATCAGGATGGATATGTGTGAAAATTAGGCCATTGCCAGACATTGGCTTACTAGGACTGTCATCTTCTCGTAAGTGTTCTATATTACTTAAATCATCACCTCCTAAGGTCTTCATGCTTCTAATATAAGTATCAAACCTTTGCCAGTGCTTGTTTTAATATTTGTGAGTTTTGGATAGACACATTAGTCAGTCCATTACCAGTTAAGCTTTGAAAACTGATTCTAAACATTTTTACTTGTCTTATGGTTTGCAGTGCTCTGTCCCTCTTATCACATTCGTCAGTGCATTGGTAGTTCCTAGATATTAACCATACATTAGATAATACATATATATTATCATATAATATTTTCATTTCAATCTAATTTCAGATTTTTCTGTATAGACATGTACTTAATACCTGCTGATATATTGAATACAAAAGGTATTTTATAGTTAACTCCCTTAAATATTACTCTATAGAGCTGTATGTGTTTGTATTTGTGTGTTTGTGTGTGTGGTCATATTAATTTATGCATTTGAGATATTTCTATTATCTGTCTTATTAGATATCTTTTATTAAATTATAAAAATAATAAATAATTGCCAGCTAATTTTGACAATACTTCCTACTATTTTCTAAGTGTTCTAAAAATATTAAAATATTTTGTCTACCTATGTAAATTTGCCAAGATTAATTCAGCCATATTTATTTCAAAAATATTATCTATGATGTAATATAAATGTGGTTGTATTCACCTTGCTGATGGTTGGTCAAGTACTTTCATCTGTATATTTTTCAGAGCAATACCAAGGACACAGCATGTGTGATTGTTTATATAAGTGTGTATTAATGAAATATAGGTATACTATATGTATGTTCATTTATGGATGTGGTTGATATTTATCTAACAAAGAGAAATTACATAAAACTTCACTATGGCCTTGAGATCTTTAATAAAGGTATTGACTCCCCCTTGAATGTAATCTGATTTAATAATTTCATGGCTTCTTTTACTTTTATTTTTTCCATTAATGGTTCCTCTTGGTCATATTTTTCTTAGTTTAATTACTATTTCCCCTCTCATTTTCTTCATAAAATTATTTAGTCATCTATTTTTATAATATCTATCCCTATTAAAATAGTGCTTACCATGAGAATGATTCTACTGATATTTAAGATAAAATGTTACAATCTAAGGACTTCCTTCTTCCACAACCTCTCCATAGTAAACTATAGGCAACTTGAATAAATGCCTCAAATATAATAAGCATAGCATGATTAAAGTTTACAACTTAACCACTGTTCTTAACAAAAGCTAGTATTTACCTTATATTTCAGATCTCTATAATATGGTCGTTCTCCTTCTCAACATGTAGCTTCAGATACATATTTGATGATAGTAATTTGTAAAATTTGCCTGAAGGTATTAAAGTTTTGCTTCAGCTGGTTACAGATGGTTAGCTGAGATGTTTTTTGAATGACAACTTATTCCTCTCACTTTCACAACTGTCCTAGTGTTTGCTTTTCTCTGAATTTGCTGTTGTTTTACTCCTAAATAAGAAATATGTTTTTCCTTCACTACTTATTTTAGAATATTCTTCTTTATATTAATGTCTGATGGTTTAGGTTAGAGAAATCTGGATATTTCTTCTTCACAGTATTTGAAATTTTGACAATGAAAAAAATAACATTCTTCTGAGTTGAAAGAAATTTGATCTGATAATTAAGCCAGATATGATTAAAAATTTATATTTTACAACATAATTACTTCATATATCCCACTTACTTTTAAATTTAAAAATATAATATTTAAAATTTAGCATTACTTGTAAATACCATCACTAATTCTGTTCAGGCACTCAGCTATATCCTGAAAGTTAGATAAATAGAAAGCCCTCATGTAATAGAATCATTAAGAATGTCTTCTTTCACCTGTCTCTTAGAAACTTGAAAGTAAACATGAAATCCCCCAGTTCAACAGCCAAGATGATAACCCAAGAAACTGAAAGTGAACGTCTCCTGACTGGGACTTAGTCAAAGAACAGGCTATATTTCCTATAAGCAAATAAGAAAGTAGCTTTTAACTGCACGTGACTTCCAAATGTGCAGATTTTCTTCAGTACCAGTCTACCATTTGAGTCCTTTTTTCATTTGTACTTTCTTTTTTTACTTAAGCAGTTTTTTTTGTTGTTCTTGTTGTTAAGCAGGATTAACAGTTTTAACAGTTATTTTGTGTGATTGTTTATTTGCAGTGTCCTTGTATGAAGAAGAATTTGTGAAAAGAAAACAGGAAGGAAGGAAAGCAGTTAGAGCATTTGCAAGATATCACAGAGTATGGATAAAACACTCAGACTGTACAATAAAGAAGAAAGAAAGAAGAACCTACTGTTAGGCCAAACTAAGAAAAAGTGGAAGAATCAGAGATTACACCAAGGTCTGGCATGGAAAGCTGTGATTCAATTTGCCCAAGACAGAAACATGAGGTCAGAGAAAATACAGTGGCAGCAAAATCATAGAGTTGGGAAGGGTGTGGGTTTACGAAACAGATAGTACACTCATAAACTATTGGTTTTCATTTATATGTGGACATCTAAAATCATATCAATGAATCTCAGTTCACTTTATAAGCCGAAAACTCATAAGATTGGGATGTGAGTTCAAATAATGAATTCCTTTGTGTATGAATCTAGTTTGTGGGAGTAGAGGAGAGCCTACTAAAACCTTTTACAGAGTGAAGAAACACTCCATGAAAGAAACAAGAGTTCACTGGAATAGAGAATCAAAAGAGATTTAATGGATACAACAAAAATGAACGAAGAGAGAATTATATCACCAGAGAGAATAAAAAAGCAGTTTTTCAACCAGAAAGGCAATATTCAAAGGAAGGGTAGAAGGCATTAAAGACTGGAATGTTCTTGACCTGCTTCTGAGAGGTGGTTCTTTTGATCTAAATAAAGATAACTTATATAAATGAAAAATAAATAGATTCTAGACCAACAGTAAAATGTTATATCACATAAAGACATCCTTAAAACTGTCTATCACCCTATAGAGATGTATTCCATCTCTATCAGTAAAAAAGAAGGTAGACTTCTTAGAGATGTAAAATTGTGGGCCCTATTGCAAATAGGAATCAGAAAGTATAGGTTATAATAAGTCAATCTGCATTTTAATAAGATCTTCAGATAAATCTTTGCTGGCTTAGATTTGAGGTACGATCCATTACTCCAAAAACAAGCAATAGTATCAACACACTATTTTCTGACTAGAATCTTGCCCCACACTGCTAAACATAGCAGTCCTTGTCAATCATTCTTCATATATAATAAGCCACTTAGACATTTTACAGGCATGATTTGAATATCAATTGTAGTGACCTTTCAGTTTCTGTTTCCTATTAATTAATATGGAGAATATAATGTGGTTTTTGGCATGGTCTTAAATGATTATAAATTTGTATAGCACATAAATTACTTTAAAAAATCTTCCATAGGTACTTGTGCTTTGTAAGTAGTCCATTAACAGAAAAAAAAAATATCAATATAAAATATATATAATTAAATATACATTTATAAACACCTTATACATAGATTTTAAATGAGTACGTATTACACATATTTGGACACTGTGGTAGTACAGAAATTGTAGAAATGGTCACCAAGTGACTAGTTGAACTTGAGGCCCATGAAACAAGAAGGAGCAAAGCAAAAATGACAGGAAACAGAGAATGGATGGCCCAGAGACCTAGGGTGGAACAAAATATTGTTGGGCAAAATAGTGATAATAATGATGACGATGCTACTGTTGATGATAAAGGATCACTAGTCATATCTGCAGGACTCATGGAGTGATGCTTTTCCAAGGGTTAGACAACCTCAGGCAAACATGATACACAGAGCTTAAACTGAGCTCCACACCTGACCCCTTCACTCTGAGCGAGCGTGGGGGATCCTGAAGAAGACAATGAAAATTGTGGGAATCAAAGGAGATGTGGGCCCCCAGAACATCACAGCTAACTGAAACAAATAATTGGTTTCAGATGGGCTCCCAGAGACTGAAACTACATTGGACCCGTAAGGGTGTGTACCAGGTCTTCAGTGTATATGTTATGGCTGCTATCTTAATGTTTTATGGGAGTCTTGACTGTGAGAACAGGTATGCTCCTGGGACTCTTTTCCTCCTATTGGGTTGTTCAGCCTTGACCTGGGGCTTTTTCCTTGTCTTATAGTAAATACTTTTGTCCTGTTTTGTTATTGTGTTTTGAGGACCGGCTTTTTGCTGAAGGAAAATGGAGGAAATGTATATCTAGAAGACAGGAGAAGTTACCAGAGCTGAAAGGGTGAGAAAAAGGAAAAACTGTGGTAGGAATGTTTCATATGAGAGAAAAAAAAAAATCTATTTTCATTTACAAAAATGACTCAGCAGAACAGCCATGCCCTGCAAGCCTTTCATGGTTTAATGAATACTATATTGTACTTAATATTCAATTTATTTATTTCTTGCACAACTCATAATATCTTTCTAGTACATATAATGAACATTATAAGTTTTATATGCATTTAATTATGAATACTTATCTGGAAATGTGAATATAAAAATAATTTGGACCGATATGCAAACTATCATAGTTTTGAAATGATAATGAAGGAAAAATGCAAAACTTTTTTACTTCTAAAGTTTCCTAAAAGCAATAGCATAATGAGGATGACCTTTCACAGATGTGTTGATCATAAAAAAACTACCTTCATGAATGATTTAATGCTGTCATCCTGAGAAAAAGGTTACTTCTGTACATGTGTTCAAGCAATATTTAAATTGTCCCTCAGGGTCAGAGTGGCATTAAGACTCAGGAAGTAAAACTTCCAAATCACACAGAGCCCCTGAAACTCAACAGATTCACAAACCCCACCTCCAAGTTTATATATGCAGTAACAATTCCTGATAAATCTGTGACTGAAAAATGTCCCAGCCAGTCACCCTGTTCAAGCAGTTTCAGGGCTACAGCCTTTCGGGGTCTCACCTCTTCTGTAATTATCTTTTGTCTTTTGTTGGCTGAATGGTTCCTTTTCTTGGTTTCTTTCAGTGATGCATCTACCTTTAAGCTACCCTTGCTTCTAAAACAAAACAAAACAAAACAAGACAAATAATAAATAAAATAACCTTAACCATATTCCCTGGGTATACTCCAGTGAACTGTTTCATTAAGCAAGTTTTGGAAGAAATTGATTCTTTGATCTATTGTCACCATTCTATTTAGAACAGAGGACTACTTTTTATTTCCCGAGGGGGGGAAAAACATTCAACAACGTTACACATGAAAGGAATATATGAGAGTAGCCATAGACCTTCTGTTCTTGTTTAGGTGCTTCCTAGCACCATGTCATGCAGCAAAATAAATAAATAAATGCCTTCAGTAGATAAAGCTTTTCTGTTTTGGGCTCCTCTTGAAAACATGAATAGCATAGGGTTATTTTAAAAACTCACTGTCATTCTGACCTCTGTTGTATTGTATGGATTTCATGGGGGCTTGTATTAACAAGGAGAACATTTAGGAAATTTCATGACAGAATATAAATGGTATAATTGAATCTTTAGCAATCCCGAGTCTGTGATGGCATTGAGAAGGGGGGGTATCTGAAGCTCAAACCCTGAGATACTTGTATTCCCTGCTTTTCAGATTTTCCTTTGTCTAAAGCACTTTTTACTCCTTTGCTAGCTTGGGGTCAATACAGTCAGCTACAGACCCTCAGTCGTGCCTCAACCTCCATCCCTGGCCACCAATCCTTCTTTGGCTTTGAGGGACCTGAAGACTTGCCTGGAGTCTCACCTGTCGTGGGTCCAAAGTTAATTGAGACCCCAAAGTTTCCTGTGAAGCACTCAGTTCCAGATAGAACACTCCTTGGAATCTCTTTCCCAGTTGTGAAAGAGAAATGAAAGAAGGTCCTCAAGATCCTGAAATCAGAGCTGGATAAGTGATCTTCTGATTGGATGAGATGAACTGGGATGCCAATCATTGACTAGGATGAACTGGCTGGCTCTCCCCTCTTCATGTACATGTTGTGCATTTGAGGAGAGCAGGATATATGGGGTCCTGGTTACTAGCCTTGTTACCCAGAAAGGTGTTGCTGGCTTCTTAATTATATTGTGTCTAGTTACCCTGGACTTTCTACCTCTGCAGCATGTCGGGGATGAGAAGGCACTTTCGCCCTGAGGCCAGAACTATCTGAGACCTGTTTAGCCATGGGCTGTCTCTGCTGTTGCATCAAGCTACCAACCAGTCAAGAGGGTTTGTATTCTGCTTTGTTTCCGTAGCGTTGAGAGAACTCAAGGCCGGTTGGACAGTTAAATGCTTGAGGGTGGATCTGGACATTGAGACTGTAGAGTCTGGGATATGAACAGAGGGCAGCATAGTTGGTTTTAACACAATGGCTGTAGGAACTGGTTGGTGTCTGCTATGCTGTTGACATTGGTAAATGGGGTACTGCTCCTTTCAGCAAAATGGGTACACTTGATAGTGTGGGCCTCAGATGCACCAACATAAGGTTTATAGTCTCTGCTTTGACCTCTTTCCTCACCCACATCTGTTTCTTTAAACCCAAGCTGCATGGTCTCAACTCTGGGCATCTTGTCACATCATCTTTCAAGTGCTAAACAGCTGGAGCCCTGATGGCAGCTTCTGCTGTGAGCTTACCTATTGTTCTCAGCTGACATCTTTCCCAGGGGGTGGCTGGGTACAAAAGGGGATGTATCTTGGTTTCTGCAGTTCCTTCCTGCCTACTACCTCCTTTCAATTATGGTAAAAGCTATGGCTTAAAGGCCATTGGCTTCCAACGTTTGCAAGTGGATGGGAATAGAAGAGAACCCACTGAGCACCTGTTATCCTAGGGTGGTTTCCATGGGACACTCCTGTAGGACTTGTCCTCACCTATTCCTGTGGACCTCAGCTGGATTGTGCTGAATTGCTACCTTCACTACAGAACTGTCAGCCTTTGAGGAACTAATGTGCCATCTAAGGGAAAAGTGGCTTAATTTTAAATATACATTTTAGAAGTTTAAAAAAAAATCCAAGTTCCTTATTGAGTAATATAATTAGTAGGCAAAGATGATTGCTTTTAAGCAAGAACGTTTTGTTACATTTTAAATTATTTCAGTCTATGAGAAATCGGCTTTGATTTTTAACTTCAAAAAATCATCTGTCTCACATTAAGCGACATCTAAAGGTAATTCTGACCTTTGTGGTTCTATTTAACAAGCTGTAATGTCCTCTGCTTGGATACGTGCCCTGTAGACACTAAGCATTTCTTTAAACACTTGAAAACAAATTTAAACATTTAGTTTTCATTTGTTAGACAAATATTCAGCTGTAACATGTTACTGACCTGTTAAAAAAACGTCTGCCTGACTATATTTGCTACATTCTGTGGTTTGTCTAACAGTTTGTCAAACTGAGTAAAATTACATTTAGATGGAATATCTCTGAAGTAGTAGCTAGAAATATTGATTAAGTAAAATCATAGAATAAGACCTAAACATTACAGCAGCTGTCTCTGAGTTTTCTAACTTGTAGGCATAACAAATATATTTTAATAAGGATCGAGTGAAGAGAAAAAAAATACCTCTTGCAAACATAAATGATAGTATAGCTAAGGGAAATATATTCTGTCTTGGGACAATGTAGTGTGCTAAGACTCAGTTTTGCTCATTGTTTTAGAGGTTTCTATCGATCGTCATTTGGCTCCATAACTGAAGGCTGTGCTCAGCAAATCATGGAAAAAATACACAATAGAAAAACTTCCTTATATTCTGTATGCCAAGAAGTAAAGACTGGGACAGGCCTGGGCTGGGACACCTCAAGAAATTACTCTACCTGCCTTAACTTCCTCTTACTCGAACCCAAATTCTTGAATAATTTATTACTTTCACAGTTCAGCAAGTAGTCTTTGAGGAACAGTCATAATCCAAATGGTAGCTTCAAAGAATCTCCCCTTAAGATACTTGTAACATAATAATGGAAGTTGCAGGATACAGAGGATTTCGGCTATGTTTAAAAATCCACATCATACCCAGGGAGGGAATTAGGGAGCAGAAGGCTCATATGCACACTGAGGTTGGCACTCTATGTTCTTAGTCTGGTGTGAAAGTAGCTAAGCATGAGCTACTGTAATTTTAATGTTATAAAAAAATTAAGAACATGTAAATTCATCAATTTTAATATATTATTATTTTTATACCACTTATATTGTTAGTGCAAATATATAACAGGTTTTTGTTAGTTTGTTTGCTTATCAGTGTGGGCCATAGAAAGATGCACAAACATCCCATTTGTAAACTCAGTTGATTTTCCTGAAAACTATGTGGATGGCAGACTAGTAATGTTGCTGTCTCCTTATTTAAGATAAAGTGAGTTGATGAAGTTTACAGAAGTAAACAACATAATGGGTATTTTTAAGCTTTTATATTGCATATTTATGTTTAATCAGGAATCAAACCCAGTCAGTGTGCCTGAAAAACATGTTGCTTTATTTTTTTTTTTTTTTACAAAACAAAAATCTAGTTTTAGATAATACTCAATACATTAATGGGATAAATTATGACTTGAATGAAAGAAAATTTTCAAATATTTTCTATCCAGTTAGAGAGAACTGAAGCTAGTTTATGTTAGCACCGTTTCTCGAAACACAAATCTAATGAAAACATAACTCGATTTGCTTCCCCAAGCATGTTTTTACAACATTACAGGCATTATACCACATTAAAACTATCAGCAAAACTGGAGTGCTAATATGGGATGTACAATGGGAAATGGGCCAATACTGAGCCATAAAGGTTGTTTATATTTATGACTACTCTAGATGTGTACATGTACACAACCACATACACACATGTGCATGCATAGATGCAAACACACATGGGTATGCACCATGCACATGCATACACGCATACAAACATGTACATACATGGGCACATGTGCACTCATGCGCACACACACATGCCCAGGCCCAAAAACATGCACACACACACGCACTCACTCACCAGCAAATCAAAATTTATATTTTCATAGTCCTCACTCTTTTAATAAATACCTTTACCATTTTAGATTTTGTAAACAACAGAGTAAAAGGATGCTTTAAACCGTGTTTCTCACTAGCAGACCTTCGAGCCTGAATACGGAAAATGCCATTTTTTTGCAATAGAAAAAGCACAGCACTGAGATTCAAGCCTTTGAAATTCTGCTGGGATTCGAAGAGTCTACATGAAGGCACACACTACCATGTGGCATTTCACTGCTCAGACACCAGAAGGAATAGTTCTTGCTTCTCAGATATCATTAATCTAGTATTCTTTTTGCATAAAGCCTTACATCTGAAATCCTCCAAGGAAAAATAATCTGTCAAGATGGTTTTTTCATTCCCTCTTTTAGAATACTGGATGCAAAACATGACTGAATACATTGAATCCGAGGATTTAACAAGCGTTGGAGCAATTTAAGGAAAGCACATGTTTCTTGTTTTATAAGGAGTGGCTAGGATGCAGCACAGAATGCCAAATGAGCAATATCTTTAAGCAAGTGTTTACCCAATTATATGATGATCCACAGTGAAACCAAAGACATGGTTTAAGACAGAATACTGACTGTTTTAGCACTCACGTCGGTGACAAAAATTAAATCCAGAGCTAATTTCAAGTTCTATGCATTACAGTAGATAAGAGGGGTCATTGTGTTTCTTCTTCCGGTTTCATAAGCTCCCTTTGTTATACCGCATATTTGTATTCATGTCGGATTATCAGTGGTAGTGTTTTTTTTTTTTTTTAATTGCTGTGTACAGGTTACCTGAAAAGAAAAATAAAATATCCATACTTGTAAAAACGTGTACAGGTATATTAGGATAACTTAATGTTTTCCCTGCATTATATTGCATATGCCATATAATATGCCAAATAATCTGAATTGCATGTGCCCCTATATAAAACTTGATTAGACAGATCATTTGCCCATTGAAATCGAGAGTAGCAATGACTGTGAGTAGAAGGCAGTAGTTCTTTACTCCTAACAAAATTGGGAATTTATTAGCCAAACTGAGTTTCTGCAAAATGACTTAATGAATTTTTTATACAAAGTGTGAGGCCAATCTTTATTCAAGAATTTGTAATAGGTACTGATTTCTACTCAAGCAACATATAAACCTAGAGTGATGCCACCTAAATTATTTTGCTGTCATGATTGGCTGTCTGAGGTTGTGTTTGTTGTACATTGATGGAAATTCAAGCTAAATAAACTTTAGTTCCTTTGATATGGGATGGGCCTGAATCCAAGAGTCACATATTAAGCTTCTAATTCCAGAAGCTTATAGTTCTAACCCTTGAGAAATGAAGGCTTAAGGTTCTGATTTTTTATAGCCAGATACTTACAGTTCAAGGAAAAAGCTTATTGCTCTGGGGATAGAGTATAGACACATAGTGACTAGAGTTAAGGTACCAATTTTAGTCTTCTACTCCTTGTGACCTCGTAAGCTTAGCTCTCTCTGCTCCAACATTATAGCTCTAAGGTCTGGGTTTCAGGACCCTGAGGTGTTAGTAAATGTCTACGCCTCTGAGCTGCCCAGTCACCTTTGAGGTTACACTGAAGTGCTCAGGTGTTGACTGTTCATGATACAACCTGTCACATTTATATCACTATAATAAAGGCCCAAGTGGGTAAAAAGGTCCAATGGAACAAGGCTCTTAAGAGCTCAGTGCTGCTACGTAAGGACCATAGAACATGCACAGGAGAAGCCTCGGCCCCGAATACTACCCTGACAAAACTGAAAACTGCTTGAATGGGTGGAAAAGAAGATTCTGCACCGGTGCACAATTGTAATTACATGGGTCATTCTTGGTTACCTGTTTCATCGATTGCATGACTTACATAAAGGCTAGTCAGTAGCCTCAAATGGTGTCAGTCACAGACCTTGTGCTGGATCCCTCTAGATGTTTTCCCTTCTCTCCTGAGTGAATGACATCAGAGACCCAGAGTCCACAGGTGTGTATCTCTTTGCAAAGGGGAATCTTCCAAGGTGGTTAGTGGCCAAGCGTAGTCACTTGGCTCGAAGCACAGTCTCCTTGGTAAGGGTACAAGTAGCCCAGTGTTTGGAGTATTTCTTATGAGCAGGCATTTGTTACTTCAAGGTGTTTATGTAGTGTTGAAAGCAGTAGAAATGCTATGATGGTGTTCTAAAGTCACATGCGAATAATGGCTAGACATTTGTGTTGCTTAGGAATTATTGTCTGTGAAGGTTTGTGAAAACATTGCTCTCATCATTATGAAAACATGAACACATCGAGCATAAAATCTTTTCTCGAGACAGGAGCCAAAGATAATGAATTTCCTTTGCAGATAAAGAATGTAGGGGGAAAATAGGAATAGGAAAATAAGGATAAGGTTAGGTGATACTTAAAAGGGTATTGATTTCTTTAATATATATATATATATTAATATATATATAATAATATATATATATAATATATATATATATAATATATGTATATATATATATATATATTATATATATATAGCTGATGGTGTGATTAAAAGAGAAATTTGTTAAGGTGAAGGACCACATTCACTTATAGTACTTGTAGATGGAGAAATGTTCAAATTTTAAATTTCACTGTTCACTGACTGGCTAGACTGAACCTCTCCTATGGAGGTCACAGTGGACAGTTGGGGCTGCCGGACTCTGCCTCCACCTCTCTTTGCTAACTGACTTCAGCTGGGACAAAACTGCTGGACTTGACATTGGCCGCTGTGGTAAGGGGGCTCCAGACATTGTAGGCATGGTGTTGTGTTCACAGGAGGGCAAGCCTCCCCTCACAGTTCACCTGCTTCCTTTCATATTTGCTTTGAACTTTCTGGGGGGGGGGGGATCGAGAGAGGCATTGTCTGTTTTATTCCTTCTGCTATTGTGCCCTCTTTCTCCTCTGTTCAACTCTCAGGTCAACTAGTGGCAGTTCCTACTGGAGGCAGCATACTTTTTCAGTGGCCCACCATATTGTCCCATTCGACATGTTTTAGTTGAATAAATGCCTGTCTGCACTCAGATTAGAGTGAATCCCAGGGGAACTTCCTCAATAGAGGAAGAAGGAAAAAAAAATAGCAAAACAACAACAAAAACCCAGACGAAATAGGACGATGTTTAAAATACTAAGGATACTAAATAATAAAAATAATTCTCAGAAAGACTAGGGTTTCTGTGTAGCCTGATAGGATGTCTCTGGTCTGGTCTCCATCCACATAAGAAGTGAGGTACATGGATGCCATTCCTAACAAGCTCCCGGGCTTCAGGCCAACAAGGAACACATGGTGTAGAGGGATCCTGGTGCAGGACAGATTAGCCAAGTTCTCTAGCCCTGTGTCTCCTTTGGTCCGCCCGTTCACCACATTCCTATTTGTCCAGACGTCTGAACACCCTCAACGATCAGTAACTAGCTGTGGACGTCATGAACTCATGTGCCTATTGTGTAGTGTGTTCTGCAGGCGAAGCTGTATTAACTAAGTAACTACTTTTCTGCCATGATAAAATACTCTAAGAAAACCACGTTAAGGGGGAAAGGGTTTATGTTACCTAACCTTCCAAAGGGACAGAGACCTTTACAGCCTGGAGGTGTGGCAGCAGGTGCAGAAACTAACCCAATCACGTTTTCTGTTTCTTGTTAATCAATCGTTTAATTTACTTATTTACATCCCAAACACTGGCACTGCTTCTGTTTCCCCTTCACAGAGCCCCTCCTCCAACCCACCGTCATTGTTTCCTCTGAGAAGGTAGACCAGCCCCCTTGGGTGGTTAGGGCCATCCTTTCCCAGTGAGTCCAGACAAGATGGCCCTACTGGGGAATGGATTTCATAGTCAGGCAACAGCTTTAGGGATATCCCCTGCTTCATTTGTTGCAGAACCCACATGGAGACTGAGATATATGTCTGCCATATATGTGCCAGGGCCTGGTCCAGAGACCTGTAATGGCGAAGGCTCCCAGGAGCCAACAGGGGTGGCCTTAACCAAGAGATTTAACAAGGGGGGATATGAAACCTGGAGAAGCCACCTCCTCTAGACAGGCCGGACCCCAAATGGAGGAATAAGAACCAAAACACAAAACCTTCTACTCAAAATTTGTCCTGTGTAAAAGAAATATAGGGACCTGGATGGAGTGGAGACTGAAGGAAGTGCTCAACCTGAGACCCATCCCATAGACTCGTACCAATTCCTGGCACTATTAACAATACTACTGTGTTATCGGTGCAGACGTGAGCCTAGCATAACCGTCCTCTGAGAGCCTCTTCTACCTAGCAGCTGACTGAAACAGATGCAGATGACCACAACATTGGATAGAGTGTCAGGGACTCTTGTGGGAGAGTTGGAGGGAAGGATTAGAGGCCCTGAAGAGGGTAGGAATTCCATAGTTAAGACCAATAAAGTCAACTAGCCAATCACATTTTCATTCCCATACAGGAAACGGAAAAGTAGAAAATGAAGCAGTGAGGCTGACAACCTCAGTGATGCCCCCAGGATGGCTTTCTCCATCCAGGCTCAGACTCCTAAGGGTTCTACAACCTCCCCCAAAGCACTGCCATCCAAGTGCTAAAACACATGAGACTATGAGGACCATTTCTCATCCAAACATCTGGGAAAAGGTGGCCTGTGCATGCTTAACATTGTAACTATTCTCAGCATGGATTAAATGCTAAAACAACCACCAGAGGGAGGGGTGAAAATCATCAAACCATGCTTCTATTTAAATGGAAAGAAAAACCTGTATGCAAAAGATAAATCCTCTTCCTATACAGCATGTGGTTAAAGTTTGGATTTTGGCTTGGTGTGTTTTATTTGTTTGTCTGTTCTGTTGTTTTGTTGTTTGCTTGCTTGCATTAAATTGTATCCGTTCAGAAAATTGTTAAGTTATAATGTGATAAGCAAATCAACTTAAATAACCTCAGTGAAGGCATTGGAGAAGTTCTGTACATTTCCACCCATGAGCATAAAATAAACAGGGTAGGTCAATTGTAAGAATATGTGTGGGTGTATCCTTTCTTTGTTCTGTTGATGGCCTACAATGGAAATTTGTATGTGTGTCAAACATACAACACCCTCTCTTCTATAAACCATCTTCACTATTGTTATCTTTGATGGAATAAGGTTTGTATGTTGAGTGGTTTAATCTTTAGAAAGAGAATCTTTTCTTCCTTGTATGTGACTTTTAATGCGCACTTAACATTGTTCTGATCATTGATAATTTGTCTATTTGGAGAAAAAAAATGTGTCTAACCACCGGATACAATACTGCATATTCCCTTAGGTGCTTTACATCTTTTATTATTTATAGGGCCACCTTTATCAAACCTCTTAATTTTATCCCTTACCTGTCAAGTGCACTTTAAAAAGAGCTGTATATAACGGATCGTGGGAGACTGGGGGGGGGGGACTGAAAAAGTTAATTTTTTCATCTTTCACAGTGGAATAAAGTTAATAGGCTGCCAATAACATGGGCTACAGTTGCAAAGCTAAAGTTATAAGTAATGCTAAAGGAAAAGAGGAAAATTGTTCCTGACAAGCTGAAATTACTTTATAAAACCTCTTATGAGTTGAGAAACCCTGAGTTGGTCAGGGCATGAAGCTTATTTCAATGTTTAACTCAGTCTGTTTCTAAAGAAAATATCTTGCCCAATATCGTTTCCCTAAAGCATGCCCTCTAACCCAGTGGTTTTTTTTGTTTTGTTTTGTTTTGTTTTGTTTTGTTTTTGTTTTTGTTTTTTTGTTTCCTTTTCTTGTTGGCATGGAGACTAAGAATTACTCCACCAGACTGATCAATGCATGGTTACATCAACATAACATTTTCAGTCAAGTTCCCAGGAGCCTTCCTCCTGAGTCTGTCATTTTGATTCAGATAACTAAATCAGGCTAAGCACAGTGATGATAAGGGTGACTTGCCTCATTAGCTGGCTCCTGCTGTTCTAGCTGCCAGGAAGCTCAGTACTGACTGCAGAGGATTCTGGGAGTGATAACTATCTCCCCTCCCCCAAATAATTTTGATATATTTTTCTGGTAATTCTCATCTTGCATTTGACAGTTATTTTATAGAATGACATATGTATTAAGCCCATATGCCCAGATATTTCTCCTATAAATATGTGCCTAGTGAGTGGTTTTATGAATATGAGCAAACAACAGCTTTCATCTAGGGGACTATTTGAAAATGTCCAGTACATTTGTCTCTTTCAAAAGCCACATAAACATCTGATATCACTTTAATTCACAGTATTAGGAATATTATAACATGACGGTCCTCCAACATGAAAGTAGATACAGAGAGACCAAGGCTTTCTTTCTGTAAAATAATATTTTCATTGAACCTGAGAAGTTATTAGGTTTATTTCACGAAATAATACCTCTTATAAATGAACAACCAATTATCTACAAAAATTTTTGATTCATGGGGGAGAGAAAGCAAGGGAGAGAAACATGGAAAAAACAAAAGATCTCATTTAGACATCACAATCTCATTCTGAGACTCGTGAAATTAGATATAATTATCCATGTGGCTGAAAGCTGCCTGTAGAAAAAAAAATGAATGGGAACACGCAATCGGAAGCAAAATGGGCTGCAATTATACTGTGGTCGATGTCCTAACTGAGAGAATAGTGGTAAATTAAGAAGGGCCGCTCCAAATCAAACATTATTTTAGCAATATTATGACTTCTCAATACAGCTTACACTACTAGCAAAAAGCTAATCTTTAAAATGACATCCACAAAAGAAGCATTTATGATTCCAGTACTTGCTGGAGTCTTCCTCTTCCCTGACAAAATTTCTCTACAGAAATATCCCAAATAGCCTTTTTTCCCACTCAACAGCCCTACACGCATTCAAACCCTATTTGTTAAACACCAGGAAGTGCTGGACATGTTTCATGAATGTAAATTCTCACTTCAATGGATGAAGAGCTACAATAAGGTTTGTATGGATACATCTGCTCAGATAACAGCTTGAGTTGTATCTGGGCACTATCTAAATGGAATGGAGCAGAGATATTTGTATAGCAATGAGATTTGAACCGATGGCCTGAAAACATCAAATTAATGTGCATACATCCTATTATATAGAATAGTAAGATAATTTGAAGATGTTCTATTTTTTATCATGTGATATTAATTTTCAACACAATTCTGACTTTTCCAAATCTTATTCTCCTTTTCCTTCTTTACATAGATTAGACTTCATAATCAATTACTAAAGGTCTCCCCTGAAATTTATCCACACATTTATACCTTAACTAAATTTGTATTTTGCTTGCTTTGGAACCCTTGATATTTAGTCAAGAATCTAGTAGAAAAAAACTATTAAAATATATGTCAATCCTTAAACAGATTTGAACACAGTCTAGGCCAAATTTTAGAACACAGTTTTATCCTCTTAGATAACTGTCTCTGTGTCTTTTCTCACTGGTGAGTAGACTTTTGTACTTTCTGTGTCTACTGCAAAGGGCAAAACTTGGCACATGTAATTCTGTTAGATGAAGGTTATAGAGGTCCTCAAGGAACTTACTAGAATTTTCCCTGACTCATTCTCCTTCATGCACATATACAAGATGTTTTTCCTTTGGTTACCAACATCATGTCAGGTGTTCCTAACTTGATGCTTTCTGCTACATCATCAGTCTAAAAACGCACAAGTAATAAAGTGCATTCTCACTGCAGTTTCTAGCTCACCTTTCTTCAATCTCACTATTATCCCAAACTTTCATTCTCTGCTTCACTGCTTTTCAAAGTCACTGACCATGTTCTGACCTCAGTCGTCAAAACATCACCTTGCTAAATTAAGTGACTGCTTTTTATTCCTACTCTTATTTGGAGCCTCAATTTTTTTCTGGTGATAAGTCTCCAGAGTTTATTAGATGCCGAACTGTCTGCAACAATATCCCTTTTCCTACTTCAAATCTATATTCATTTTTTTCTGACTCTAATATGTGGCTTTTCTCATAGTTTTGGCTCTCATAGTTCTGCCCATTTTTATTTTCTTGGGAATTCTTATCTGTTTTTGTAGCTTAGTATATCTATGTGCAGGCAAGTTTATAAACACAACCTAAGACATTTCCCACAGGTGGAGGGAACCAAATTTAACTGGGTTGTGACACTAGTTACTGCTTGACCTGTGACTAACTGAAATCCAAATAGGCTAGAACATTTAAAAAATTCTTCTCTACTGATAGACTAAATCTGTCTGGTACCCTTTAAGACCAGAAAACATGCCACCAAACAAACCAGAGAAAATGATGTTTTTATACTGGCTGCTTAAATTAAACTTTTAGTTAATGGCAAATACCATTGAGATTTAGAGATACATCATATACACATACAAACGATCTAACAGATATCAACTTATGTTTTCTTGACTTTAATGAAAATTAATATTCAAAATAGTAACACTTTTTGAAGTTTGGACAAATCTAATTTGTTAACATTAACCTATCATGCCACATGAATTATGAAAATTAAATGGCTGAAAGACAGAAATTGCATATGTATATAGTCCTAGGCTCAAGTAGTTAGAATTTTTTGCTATTTGATTTTATATAAAAACAACCAGACATAGAGCTAATAATATGGGATTTTTCTTATGGGTATGCTTTCTAATGTAGAGAAAATTGAAAATTCAATATGATGTTTTCCCTTTGAATTTTTATATCTGTACAACATTACTGTCCCTGAATTCAAAGTTTATTTTGGTGTATTCAATACAATCAAATTTTACAAGGTGAATATAGTTAATACAAACAAAAGACTTTATTTACACATAATTTGGAACTTCCCTTTCTTAAAACTTTACCAAAATTGTGGAATGCATCTTATTTTTTTCTAGATTTAGAACTTCAAATTCACATTCAACTTAGAAAAAACATCTTCCTTCTCAAACTAAGGAAGTGTTCAAATGGCATTTTATAATCATGTTCTGTATTTAGTAAGTTCTAGTCTCACCTTTTATCTCTCTCGAGTGGGAGGAAATAATTAGTTTGGACAGTATCTGCAAATACTCTCCCCATGCAGGTGTGTGCTGTTAGTGATAGAATGCCTTGAAAATGCAGATGTTCCATCATCTATGGGAAGCCATTACTGAACTCTTACTGCCATTAGGGATGTACCAACCTTTGTCAATAAGGCAGACAGACACATAGATAAGGGATACAAAGATATTTAGCCAAAAGCACCATTAGGACATTTTAAAAATTTTTATTGGATTTAACATGTTTTATGTTTTCTCAGGATTAGACGTGGAGAATATTTCTTTTTCTTTATATATATATATATATTTTTTTTTTCCTAATATGAATCTCTATAATTTTGTAGGGAATACACACACTTATTGAGGATCTCCTGTAACATATTTCTATGAACAGTGTTATTTTATTTATTGTTAATGTCGTAAATATGTTGCTATTACAATTGAGCCTGACAATAATATTGTAGACAGAATTTTTTGAAAATTATAGAAAAGAAGTAATTGTTTTTTTAAAACTTTATAAAAAACAAAATTAAAAGAAAAAATTTTAAACATTTTTGCATAAATGTATACAAATATGATTGTGTCAGTGCTTGGCATTTTTTTTCTTTTTTTCAAGGTTTGATACTCTACATTAAGGTCTTACTAGTTACAATGAGCAAAAAGTACATGAAAAACAGGAGGTAACCCGGAATTAGTCAAGGTTTTCTTGGTGTGTAAGGATTGAGCATGACTTTTTTGTTTGTTTGTTTGTTTTGTTTTCTTTTTTTCTTGAACTTCACACAGTCTGTGAGTTCTTTCTGGGGCAGTCCGAGCTCTGGGGTTAGCATCCTACTATTAGTGACTGCATATTATGTCTGTTCTTTTCTGACTGGGTTACCTCACTCAGGACAATATTCTCTAGATGCATCCATTTTCCTAGGAATTTCATAAAGTCATTGTTTCTAATAGCTGAGTAGTACTCCATTGTGTAAATGTACCACAATTATTGTATCCATTCATCTACTGAAGGACATCTGGGTTCTTTCTAGCTTCTGGCTATTATAAATAGAGCTGCTATAAACACTGTGGTACATGTAACTTTGTTGTATATTGGAGTGTCTTTGGGGTATATGCCCAGAAGTGGAATAGCTGGATCTTTAGGTAGTACTATGTCCAATTTTCTGAGGAATCACCAGACTGATTTCCAGAGTGGTTGTATCAGTTTACAACCCCACAAATAGTGGAGAAGTGTTCCTCTTTCTCCGCAACCTCACCAGCATCTGCTGTCATTTGAGTTTTGAATCTTGGCCAATCTGAATGGTGTGAGGTGGAATCTCAGGGTTGTTTTGATTTGCATTTCCCTGATTGCTAAGGATGTCAAGCACTTCCTTATGTTTCTCAGCCATTCGATATTCCTCAATTGAAAATGTTTTGTTTATCTCTGTACCCCATTTTTTAATAGGGTTGTTTGATTCTCTGGTGTCTAGCTTTTTGAGTTCTTTGTATACCTTGGATATTAAGCTTCTATCTGATGTGGAGTTGGTAAAGATCTTTTCCCATTCTGTTGGCTGCCTTTTTGTTTTTTTGACAATGTCCTTAACCTTACAGACACTTTGCAATCTCATTAAGTTCCATTTGTTAACTTTGACCTAAGAGCTTGAGCCATTGGTGTTTTGTTCAGAAAATTTTCTCCTCTGCCTATGTGTTCTAAGGTTTTCCCTACTTTCTCATCTAATAGTTTCAGTGTATCTAGTTTAAGGTGGAGATCTTTGATCCACTTACAATTGAGCTTTGTTCAAGGAGATAAGAAAGGGTCTATTTTCATTATTTTGCATGCTGAGTGCCAGTTGGACCAACACCATTTGTTGAATAGGCTTTCCTTTTTCCATTGAATGTTTACAGCTCCTTTGTCAAAAATCAGGTGACCATAAACATGAGGGCTCATTTCTGGATCTTCTATTCTATTCCATTGATCCTCGTGTTTATTTCTGTACCAGTACCATTCAGTTTTCAGCA
Organism: Micromys minutus; assembly: GCF_963924665.1. NCBI lineage: Eukaryota > Metazoa > Chordata > Mammalia > Rodentia > Muridae > Micromys > Micromys minutus. Next base: position 5,673,638 of record NC_137965.1, read on the forward strand.
CAATTGCCTTGTAATATAGCTTGAGGTCAGGGATAGTGATTCCCGCAGATGTTTTCTTGTTGTTGAGGATGGATTTCGCTATTATAGGTCTTTTGTTATTCCAGATAAAATTGCACATTGATCTTTCCAACTCAATGAAGAACTGGGTTGGAATTTTGATGGGGATTACATTGAATCTGTAGATTGCTTTTGGTAATATGGCCATTTTTAAAATGTTGATCCTTCCAATCCATGAGCATGGGAGATCTTTCCATTTTCTGAGATCTTCCTCGATTTCCTTCTTTAGAGGTTTGAAGTTCTTGTCATACATGTCCTTCACTTGCTTAGTTAGAGTCACACCAAGGTATTTCATAGTTTTTGTGACTATTGTGAAGGGTATCTTTTCCCTAATTTCTTCCTCCACACGTTTGTCCTTTGAATATAGGAAGGCTACTGATTTGTTTGAGTTAATTTTTTATCCAGCCACTTTGCTGAACTGTTTATCAGCTGTAGGAGTTCTCTGGTGGAATTTTTGGGGTCACTTAAGTACACTATCATGTCATCTGCAAAGAGTGATGTTTTTACTTCTTCCTTTCCTATTTGTATCCCTTTGATCACCTTTTGCTGTCTAATTGCTCCAGCCAGGACTTCCAGTACTATGTTGAATAGGTAGGGGGAGAGTGGGCAGCCTTGTTGAGTCCCTGATTTTAGTGGGTATCATCTATATGTTTATTTACTGTTGTATTTGCACAGCTTATAATTCTACCAAAGTAATTCTATATCTTTATAGCTTTGTGGCTTTGTTTTCTTTTAGAAATCCCCATAATCCATATTATTAGAGTTTATTATTTTCATTTTCATGTTTGATCTATTATGAAACAGAACATATTTTTGTGTAATATTGAAAATGTTCTTCAAATGACTCTCTTTTTATATTGAATCCTGAAAACATAGTAGCGTTTCTTTTAAAAAGCTGAGTATTTCCTTCTTGAAGAAAATATTTTCTGTTTAAAAGGGTTACACACTTTTTGGGATACTTATTTTGTCAAATTTCTATGTAATCTCTAAATGTAAATTATTTCATATAGATTTAAAATAACATGTAGCAGATCAGATACACTAACTGTGATTATCAACATGCATGCCTTGATAATCTTAAATTTTTGTTACTTTTTTTTCCATCCATCTTAAGAAAAATAAGAAAAACAGTGAGAATATGTAAAATGTGAGTGTGTTGGTAAGAATGCTGAAATGGAAGATCAGAGTGACAAAGTTAGCATTCTTGCTTTTCTTGATATAAGATGGTAAATCTCCCAATTAATTAAGACTTCTTTAGTTCCTATAAATTATACTTCATACTTTTTCTCTAAATAAAAATCAGATGAAATTTATCAGCCCTGTTTACAAATGCAGTGTTTTGTATGCTCTTATAAATAGAATTACAAAATAGTGTCTTGTATTTAATTCCTGTTATAAAAATAAAAATTAAAACAAATACACTCATATGCCTGGTTTGTAAAAATATGTATTAATCTTAATAATTTTATCCAGATCCTTTTGCAGTCCATAATTGCTTATCTTCTTCCTAGGAGAAAAAATTGTTTTTAATGCCTGTCTTGTGTTTAATTATTCTATTTCATTTCTCATTTATTTTACTACAGAAGATAAGAGAGCTTTCTTGATGTCAAAGGGAATGAATTTAACACTTTATATCTCTGAAGAGTTTCTAATAGTTAGCATATATTTAAAATATTGGTACCTGTTAGTACTATTTGAATGTGAAATATTTCCCATATATTTGAACAATAATTTTATGGTAATGCTTTTTATAAAAAATATCTCCTACTTTCAAAAAGACTGGAAATTTTTCTAGACCTCATAGTTAGTCTAAGAGAGTTAATAATAAATCTTGAGGTCACTTAAAACTTAAGACTAGCATCCTACAGTATAATCACCATGTTTGTTTAAATTGCCTTTAAGAGAACAATGGAATAACCAATTTTATTTCTCAGAAACTACATAATCAAGTTTTACAACTAAATTAATGCATAAATATAATTTAATTTTTCCCTATGCCCCTGACCTAGAGAACTCTGCGTGTGCATCTATATGTATGTTACAGTTCCAGCAAATAGTAAGAGAGCATTTTAAAACAATAACATGCACCATACATTTTAAATGTGACATACATGCACACATAAGTATCAGTTGAAAGCCTTGGTTTCTTTATAACCTGGTAGTTGGTGTCAGTTGAGATCAGTTGAGGTCAGTTATTAACTTTGTTAAAGCTTTTTATAAATTAATCCTGATTATTTCCTATGTGATAACTTATATGATATTCAGTTAGAGAAAGAGCAAAGTACTTTGCTAGCAACACAGACATGGCCTAGCCTAATACAGCAGCCAGACAACAATAAAAGACATAGGATAAAGGAAATAGATAATTATAATCTGGCCTTACTCTTGGTTAATTTAAGTAGAAGAAAAGTGATTTTTCAATTTCTTTTCCACTATGTGATATTATTGATGAATTACTGATGACTCAAAGTTTATTATTATTATTGAGTTCAAACTGATACAAAATGCTGTAAGTTTGTTGGACTACCTAAGTTAGCAAACATTTTATAAGGAGTTGAGTCATGGGAGGATTTTTACACAGCTCTGTGTTTACGTTTCCCAGCCAGAAGGAACCCCGCCAACAAGTCACAGATCTTGCTTCCAAGCCTTACTATTTTTCCACTATAATAGCTTAAGATAAACACAAATCAAGTGAAATCTTTCCTCCTGTAAGTTATTTATGATAGGCATTTTTTTCACAGCGCTGAGAAAAGTAACCAATACAGAGAATTGGCATTGAACATTTTGCTTTTGGTATTGATACTTCTTGGCAATATGGAAGAATTTGGACCTGAATGTCAGCCTGGTACCAACAGATACATATACAAAATACTTCGGTATTTATACTTAATGGATTTGTCAGACTTGGGAGTAGAAGCCTTAGTGAGCTTGTTGTACCACTCTGTATCCTAGTAATTCCAGGAGCTTCACACATACATTTTTACAAACATGTCTGTCTACCCAAGAGCTGAACAAGGGTAATGGCGACAGGCATGAAAGAATGGGTGGGGATAAGCCCATTAAACATCTGCCTTACAAAAGGAACTATGGGAAAGTAATGAATGATGAAAGGTGGAGAGTTAGTCTTCCTCCAAGAAAACACTCCAACTGATTATCCAATATTAAATGGTCAGCAATGAAGAACGCATACGAGTAACATTTATAAACTGAGTAAGTTGCATTTATTTATTTAGCAAGATATACATATGCATATATGATATTTTAAAAAAAGAAAAAAATAGAAACCATAAATTAGAGAAGGACTACATACCTGAGAAAATTTTTCTTGTCTCATATATTGATTAAGCACAATATGAACAAGCTGTCCTTCAAAGGTGTGCCAGCACAAATAGAGAGATCATATTTTCACACTTGCTTAGACAAGATGAACTACCCTCTGAAACTGTGAAGCAAAAACCCTCTTTCGTTATAATTGTCTCTATTAAGTATGTTGTCACAGTGACAAGAAACTCAGCCAACAGAGAGAACATAACATAGAGAACCTGTTATGAAATTTCATTAATCGGTTTTGAATTATATCAAATTAGTTTCCACTAATAAGAAAGGTAACTAATACCATTTACATTGTGGCAACATGACAAAATATTTTTTAATTACAATATCATGTCTTCCTCTCCTTTCCTCCCACAGAACCCTCCCACGTGTCCCTCCATACTTCCTTTATATTCATGGTTTCTTCTGAATCACTAACTACTTTTGCTTGCATATGTGTGTGTGTATATATATATACATATATATGTATAAACATACATATATATTGCTAATTTAACCTCTTTGGTATGTAGAATATGACCTTCATGTAAGTTTTCAGTAATGACACCAGATAACCAAAACAAACAAACAAACAAAAAAACCCCACAAAAACAAAGAGGTAAGGTATGACTATAATTCCTTAAATTTTTAATTTCTTATTAGGTTATAATATTACAAAACGTGGTTCTAACTGTTGTAATCTTTTGAAATCCTCAAACATTTATCTCTACAGTTTAAATATTATAAGCTTTTAGTAAAATAATTATTAATTAAAATACATGTCTAAAACTCCTTAGCAGACAATATATGCCATTTTTCATCATTTTGTACAATTAACATTAACATCTTACTTTTTTGTACTTTTATAAGCATAAACTATCTTGTATATCGTAATAGTTGTCTAAGTGTAATATAGTCATACATATAAGATTATTCTTAGAGAAATGTTTGAAAGAATGAAATACATTTACTAATTAGAACTTTATTTAAGTTTTCATAGATATTCTTCCCTTATTGGAAATTATATAAGATAAAATATATAGCACATGCTTTAATAAAATATAATCCTATAATTTAAAAGAATGAAACAAACCCTAAAAACTGGAAACAGAAAGAAAAAGAAACAAAAATAAAAAAAAATACTTGAAAATTTCTCTCAGACATCTATGAAGGTTAAGGAAGATGTGTGCACACTGCACAGGACAAAGTACATTTTCAGCGTTATTTCCATTAGAGTTTTGTGCCACAATGTTGTATGCACTTGGTGTTTAGGGTACCGGTTTGGTTTTGTTTTTCTCAATATTGCAAATCCATATCAGGACACAGCAAACATTATGCAAATGCTTCACCACTAGGCTAAAGGTTTCTCATTTGGTGATGCTTCTTTTTTGACATTTAAATATTATTTGAATGACACATGAGCAGACTAAGTTAATATTTTATATTTTCCAGATGTTCTACATAACAGGTTTATTTTAGCTCTATGGGATACATCCTATTGGTACTTGCATGAAAATCTTCGCAGAGAGGTAACTGATAAATATGTAACACTCACAATACTATGAATACTCTGAATAAAAGTAACAGTGGAGCAGGGACATTGCTTCCAAATCTAAGGACCGAGTATGCTCTCAGTAACACATGTGGCTGAATGAGGACATGACTCTTGCGTTGTCCTCTGACCTTCACAGATGGCCTTGGCTCACACATACACACATGCAGAGACAGACCAAACCCACACACCAAACATTAAAAAACGTTATAGATATCTTTTATTCTAGTGCACACATATTTATTTTTTCACCATTTACCAGCTTTGTGGATCTCTTCTGACTATGTCTTTAATTCATTTAAAAGCCTTTGGAATTTCATAAGAATGATGGAATGATTTAGAGGCCAAAGTTGTTTTCAGTTTGTAACTTAGTGACTTTAGAGAGCCATCTTGTTAGACAGTCCAGATTGGCTTGTAATTGTTGTGAATATCGAAGCATGGCTCTTCAATAAGTCCATATTTATTCATCCATGTATTGATTTACATTATCTCTAACACATTTTTACTGTTCAGTCATCATCCCCTTTGTGGTCTGCCCTCCCACAGATTCTTATCCCTTTCTCCCTCCTGCCTCCAAGAGGATGTCAACTCTGAAATTTCTCATAAATATTCCAGGCTAGTTTAAAAAAAAAAAAACAAACATACAGCCAATACTTTTAAGTTTACCATAAAAATAATTGAACCCACCTAAATTCCAAATATGCTATTATGGCTTGAATATTCTATCAAAATCTTAAAATCCCCACCAATTTTTAAGTATTTATTATGTTCCTTGATTTAATCCTTTGAATTAAAAATAATAAAATTATTTTTTTGAACTTTGGCTGTTCATTTTACCTATTAAATTTAAAGTAAATTTAGGGACAACTGTGAGAGCGTCTCACATTATCTAAGGCACAGTATTACTAGAGTTTTTTATTTACTTTAGTGACATGAGAAAACAGACTTTAACGCTGGAGTTTATAACTAATAAAATTTCACATTTCACTGGTTATTGTGTTTTGGAACTCTGGCCAAATCCCTTCATCAGCAGGACTGTGGTTCAGAAGGTCACTGAGCTTGCCTATTTGCTTTTATCTTTGGGTAAGATATTCTTTGAAGTGAGACATGGTCCTCTGCATGAAGAATTACAAGAGCCCAAGACAGAATTAGTTTGCGCAATTAAAAACACAGTAATCCTTTCCACGGGATTTGGCTTTCTACAACTTATGTAACTTTAAAAAATGTGCATTTCGGTTTTCAAAATTTGGAAATTTTTTGAATTATAAGATTAAGCTCTCAAGATTGTAACTTTTGATACTCTGATCTTTTGAAATTTTATACTTCAGAGATTTTTTTATCTCATTGTGTTTCAATGTAAGTTTTTATGGTATTGAGAAGTGTGTCTTCATGATTATGATCAGCACTGTTCAGTTCTGGGTAACACAGGTCAAACCATTTAAAGAGATCTTCTCAACTCTGTGTGCTGAATCTGGGTGAGTGGCTTTGATTACGCAATCCAGTGAGCTGCCATCTGGGAAGTGAGGTTCAAGTCTTTCTGTTGATAAATACACATTAATTCACACTGTAATGGAGATACTTATTTATATTGAATTTCTTCTTTAATGGTCTCATACATGCATGACAAAGCCTGTTATGATTGGCTGACTTGATTTTGGCAAAGGTTGTCTGCCTTTAGACTTAGCCACTGCACCCCTCTTACCTCAGCTTTGAGGACACAAATGCAGACAATGACGTTCCTGTCCTAGAATCTTTAAGTGACTGATAATACAGCATGGAAGGGTATGACCCGTTGACCTCTTTCACTACTCATGATTGACTATTGATAGCACCGGTCTTGTCAGTCCTAGTCTCAGTAATGACAGCTGTGAGTTCACGATTCTAATGAAGATGTCATGCCTAGAAAGTGACATTTCACAGCTTGGTGTTACCACTTTTTCAGTGATGGTTCCTGAACCTTAAAGACAGGATTAAAATCTTTAGCTTAGGACTGAACCTTCATCCATATCTTATTCATTGCATCTTAAACAGCCATGACTTGCTGCTTTTATTCATGTCCACTGAAGAGACCTTGCTACTTAAGGCTGATAATAGACTTTGTGAGTATAAACACAGGGAGCTAGACAGAAAAAGATGTTAGTGGTCTAATCCAATCAGTGGCTAGATAGGATCTGCAGTATCACAGTGACACATGTTTGATGGGAGTAATAAATGGTGTCCTGGGAAGGGTAGAGGGGATCTCCACATGGGGGAATTTATGAGCGTTACTGTGAGCCCAGCTAACAACCTATGGCTTCGAGGTCATAGACACAGGGAAGAATCTGATACTATTTTCTAACTATCTGATGAGAGCTTCAAACTATCTTCTATGTATTTTTGATACAGAAATGCCCATATGACAGAGAAGTGCTGCTTCAGCCTTAATCAGAGATCCTTCCTTGCAGCGAACAGTGGCTAACACAGAGACTCAGGGCGGCCCACACTGCTGAGAATAAGTACCACCTGAAGGGTTTAGCAATGAAAAATAGGACATTTACTTACACTGCCTACTTTAAGGCTTTGGCCTTGAATCATGAATTCAAAGCAACAGAGGTTACCTGCACTGGGCCTGCACAAAACCTGCGCCATCAAAACTTTGTTCTATAAAGGGAGTATTCATAAGGACCTGCTCTTTACTGAGTACTTTTACTATATATCACCCATTGCTGGGATCAAGGAGGGGCCTACAGCTAATCCCAGGAAGCTCTAACAGTAACTCCAAAGAAATAGCCACCCAGATGAACCTAGATGGGCATAGAGGATCATAAAACAAATTGAGGTGTGAGTTTTAAAAAGTGATTTTTAAGGAAGAGGCAGAAAGGAGATAGGGGTGGGAGGGAAACAGGAGAGCATCAGGGTAAAAGTGTTCAGTATTAATCAATGTATATCAGAAAAGCTTTCTAATGTTTATAAAGTTGGAGAAAAAATTATTGATGAGTAAATATAGTATTTTTTTTTGGTTTGGATAAAGACACGAGTAAGAACTGCTACTACTTTCCATGTAGTTTTGTAATTTCTTTACACATATTTAAGTAATAAAATTTCATTCTGACAGGTCTAGTTTTCCTTACACAAAATTGTGTCTTTGCCTTTAGGTTCTTGTTCTAATTTTAAAAATTCAGTAGTAAATTTTGGAAATTGTTTTAACAAAGGTGTAATAGGAGCACAAATGTTCATTGCATCCTTACATTACATTTATTCAATCTTAAATCCTATCACCATGTAAATTAGCGTTTAGTTTTATATGCATGCATGTGCGGATTTGAGCACCAAACCAACTCTCAATTACTTAAAAGTGATCCAAGTGATGAGACTTATGCTTTGTTATTTCAGTGTATTCATTTATGGACTTCCAAAGTGGCCTCACAAGTTTACACAATTGCCAACATTAAAAAGTTTCTCTTTTACCCACATCCATGTCAACATTTGTTGAAATGTTGTGTTGAGGATGACCATGCTAACTGAACATAGATAATACTTGAAAGTGGTTTTATTCTGCAGGTTCTTGATGGCCAATGATGTTGAATGCTATGTAAAGTGATAACTAATATTTTTTATTCTTATACTGAGAGTTCTTGGTTTAGTTCTGTGGTTCATATTTAAACTGGATTGTTTGTTCCTCATTGACCAAAACAATTAATTGTCAAGTTCAACCTCAGCTTGGAGTGTCTGGGAGCAGTGAAGACAAAGACCTCAAAGTCAAACTGTGGGTTGAACATCACAGTATATGCCCTCTGGACACAGCTTTTCTGCTTGCATTCTCCCTGTTCTATGTTCCTTCTCTCTCATCTGTTCTCTAGAGGTCTCCAGACAGCTCTCTCTTTTTATTCTTTAGTTTATTCCATTCTCTAAGAAGTTGTTTTTTCCTAGTACTGGTACAGAAATAGGCATGTGGATCAATGGAATAGAATAGAAGATCCAGAAATGAGCCCTCATGTTTATGGTCACCTGATTTTTGACAAAGGAGCTGTAAACATTCAATGGAAAAAGGACAGCCTATTCAACAAATGGTGTTGGTCCAACTGGCACTCAGCATGCAAAAGAATGAAAATAGACCATTGCTTATCTCCTTGTACAAAGCTCACGTGTAAGTGGATCAAAGATCTCCACATTAAACCAGATATACTGAAACTATTAGATGAGAAATTAGGGAAAACCTTGGAACACATAGGCACAGGAGAAAATTTCCTGGACAGAACACTGATGGCTCATGCTCTAAAGTCAAAGATTGTCAAATGGGACTTAATGAGATTGCAAAATTTCTGTAAGGCTAAGGACACTGTCAAGAAAACAAAATGGCAGCCAACAGAGTGGGAGAAGATCTTTACCAACCCCACATCAGATAGAGGCCTAATATCCAAGGTATACAAAGAACTCAAAAAGCTAGACACCAGAGAATCAAAGAACCATATTAAAAAATGGGGTAAAGAGCTAAACAGAAAGTTCTCAACTGAGGAATATCAAAAGGTTGAGAAGCATCTAAGGAAGTACTCAACATCCTTAGCCATCAGGGAAATGCAAATCAAAACAACCCTGAGATTCCACCTCACACCAGTCAGATTGGCCAAGATCTAAAACATATGCTGTCTCTGATCATCATGGAGCCATTACTGTTAACAGGGAGGACATTCCTCGAAGGATGAACATAAAATATGTACTTTATTATACAAGCAAGCCTTATGTTCACAGCAGCCTTCCATCTACAGTGGTGGAGGCCCACATCCGTTAGCCCCGTCATAGTCCTAACTGAAGACCCAGTTATTCCTCTTCTGGGCATATACCCAAGAGATGCTCCAAAATACAATAAGAACACATTCACCACAATGTTCATATCAGCCCTATTTATAATAGCCAAAAGCTGGAAAGGACCCAGATGTCCTTCAGTAGATGAATGGATACAAAAATTGTGGTATATTTACACAATGGAGTACTACTCAGCTATTAGAAACAATGACTTTATGAAATTCCTAGGAAAATGGATGCATCTAGAGAATATTGTCCTGAGTGAGGTAACCCAGTCAGAAAAGAACAGACATAATATGCAGTCACTGATAATTGGATACTACCCTCAGAAAGCACTGAATATCTCAGAAATAACTCACAAGCCATATGAAGCTCAAAAAACAAAAACAAAAACAAAAACAAACAAACAAAAACCCAAAGGCCAAAAAATGAAAGCCTCAGTTCTTCTTAGAAAAAAAGAAGTAAGTGTATAGTACCCTCTCAGAATGTGGTACACCTAGACCTTAAATCATTAAAAATCCAAGAGCTAGGAATATAGCCTTGTAGCAATTTTTGGTATTCAAAGATCACTATATTTAATCTATACACACCAAGTAAACTCTGACTGTTTCCATGTTACATTCTGTCCTACATGCAATTTATTGTAAGATTTCAAAGCATACTATCAAACCTCTAAAAGAATCAAGTACTGACAAAATATATTCATATAGTTTTAGGCCAAAATGATTTCAAAAATCTGTACATGTATCTCTCTTTTTTAAATAAAGTTGTAAGAAAAAACAAGAAAGAACCAAGTTATTCTGTCCCCACCAAGGCAATGCTGAATCCACCAATCAATATTGTCAAAAGGACACTAAAAATATTTTTCAGATTAAATAAAATTCCAATCAAAATTTCAAGTCGATTTTACATAGCTATAGAAAAAATAATCTTAAAGTGTCTATGGAAGAATGGCACCACCAGAGACAGCCAAAGACATGTTGGATCGTAAGAAGAATGTGTGAAGGATCATCCTACCTGATTTCAAGTTACACTACAGAGAAACAGTGATGGAGACAGCATAGCACCAGAACAGGGTAGAAATATCCATCAGTAAAACTGAATAGAGGCTCCAGACATAATCACTGGCAAACGCAGAGACCTGATTTTTAGTGAAGATGCTAAAACTACACCCTGGTTTTAATGACTGTCACTGGGAAAAGTGGACATCAACAGACTGAATCCAAATTCTTATCTCTCACTTTGCACAAAACTCAGCTGCAGTAAGTATAGAGCATCATTAGAAGAAGCTTTATGCTGAAGTTACTAGATTATAAGGGAGGGAGTAAAGTTCAAAATATAGTCATGGGGTAAATAGAAAAACTTATGTAGGGCTGTGGTCACCCATAGAATAAGGGTAGTTGGCAAATGGGACTTCATGAACTTTAAAAGCTTCTGGAAAACAAATGTAATTGTCAACTAAAGGGGCAAAGTACAGAATATCAAAATCTATATATCAGATACATATCATACAAAGAACAAGTCTTTAGAATATATAAATAAATCAGGAAACTAAGCATCAAGCAAACAAGCAATCCAATGAAAGGGGAGACAATTTTAATATCTCTTGGGTGGTGAGTTTGCTGTGTCAAAAATTATGTCATATTTAGTTGCAATACACAGGCATTTTAGTTGTAAAATGTGGATTTACTGCAATTGGTCAATATGAAGTAAAGTAGTAAATAGAAAGGTTGACCATTATTAGTCTTTCCTAAGTTATAGTCAGGGTGTTCAGAAGCCTTTTGTATTGTCAGTGGAATGTACAGTGGTATTGATCATGCTCCCCCTACCTATTCAATAAAGTACTGGAAGTCCTGGCCAGAACAATTACACAGTAAGAGGAAGTCAAAGGGATATAAGTCAGAAAGCAAGACGTCAAAATATCACGACTTGCAGAAGATATGATAGTATATCTAAGTGACCCCAAAAATATCACCAGAGAACTCCTGCAGCTGATAAAGAACTTTAGCAAAGTGGCTGGTTATAAAATCAACTCAAACATATCAGTAGCCTTCCTCTACTCAAATGATAAACATGCTGAGAAAAATATTAGGGAAAAGATACCCTTCACAATAGTCACAAACAATATAAATATCTTAGTGTGACCCTAACTAAGTGAAAGATCTGTATGACAAGAACTTCAAATCTCTGAAGAAAGAAATTGAAGAAGATCTCAGAAGATGGAAAGATCTCCCACACTCATGGACTGAAAAGATCAACACTGTAAGAATGGCCATCTTGCCAAAAGCAATCTACAGATACAATGCAATCCCCATCAAAATTCCAACACTTTTCATAGAGTTAGAAAGAGCAATTTGCAAATTCATTTGGAATTAAAAAAAAAAAAACCTAGGATAGCAAAAACTATTCTCAACAATAAAAGAACTTCTGGGGGAATCACCATCCCCAAATCAAGCTATAGTACACATTAATCATGAAAAAAAAAAAAAACTGCATGGTATTGGTACAGAAAATAGGAAGGCAGATCAATGGAACAGAAGTGAAGATACAGAAATGAACCCACACACCTATGGTCACTGATCTTTGACAAAGATGCTAAAAACAGTCAATGAAAAAAGGATAGCCTCTTCAACAAATGGTGCTGGTTCAACTGGTAGTCAACATGCAGAAAAATGCAAATCAATCATTTCTTAACCCTTTGTACAAAGCTCAGGATATACTTTTTCAAAAGGTGCTAATCATGATATTTCCATAACAGCAGTTAATCAATGACAAGATGGTCTCCACAATCCTCTTACCCAGTCATGTGATGCCAAGAATTGAATATCCCCACTTCCAATTTTTTCCTTTAAAAACCCTTTCCTCTAGACCTCCTGGTTGATTTTCCTATCCCCTTGTACAAGGAAGGCTTGTGGAACAAGCTTGCATGCTTGAATAGAGTCTCTAGCGCTTGCATTGAAGTTGTGGTTTCTGGTGGTCTCTTTAGAGGGGGGATTACAATCTGGGCACAACATGAAAAGGGACTGAGTCCTAATGACATTCAAAGGGTTAGACAGATGACTGAGGGTAAAACTATAAATTGATCTTGTAGAAGACCTGGGTTCAGTTCTCCAGTGCTCACATAAGATGTCCCATGCTGTGTGTCACTATAAATTGCTCTCTTCTGACCTCAATGTCATCTTTACACAGATATACATGTATACCCACACACAGACCAACAGACATGTGAACAAACACACACAATTAAAATTAATCTTTAAAAGTTACATTGTAATAAATTTAACATTTACCAAAGTATATTAATAAAGTTAATCAACTCATCCACCCCAGATGACAAAGGATGATAGATTTTTATCTACAACCTTTAAAACACCTATATTTTATACACCATCATATTATGTATCATTCATTTCATGACATTTTTACTAGCCAAAATAATGCAAAATTTCCCTTTATATGCTTTATTTAATATCTTAACTAGCTAAATTTATTCTCTACATATATATGAGATGTTAACATAAGAGAAAAAAAACTAAATACATTTCAATTTAAATAAGTAATATGATGTGATAAATCACTGAGTATTAAAATGTAAATCTCAGTACATTTGTAACATATATAACCTCTGAAGACATAAACCTTTACAAATCCATTCCAAAAATTTATATTTTGGCACTCTTTTAGCTTGTTTGACTTTGAAACCACATATATAAATATTAGCTGACATTTACTCACTAGCAACTTTTGATATTTAGTCATAGGGGATTGCTCAAACATAGTTTATAATATAAGGAATAATTCACTTGATATGTATCCAAAACCAAACTTGCAATAAATAATGATCTTTTAATTCATATAAAATAGGAATCAACTTGGATACTTCGCTTCAATTTTTACGTGATCTATTTTGGTTTTGATCTAGGGGCTATAACTAATCTGAAAAATATTTTGTCATAAAGTATATTTAAAATATTTTTAACTACATAATGAAAGAGAAATATAATTTCAATAGGCTAGTTGACTCTTAAATATGAAGGCTAATGTTTCTATTAAAAACCCCCAAATATTATATGTTCATGATTACATATTAATTTGTAGAATCTAATATATAGTAAAACATCTTTCTACTCATTGTGTGGAATGAATATTATATAAATATAAGTCATTTTAAACACCAATGTGATTAGCTGAAATTATTTTTTCATATGCAAGAAATTGATGAAAAAATTATCAACTCAATTTTATGAATAAAATATTCAATTTTTTACTCTATAGGTTTACTATCTTCATAATAAGAGATATAGGATAAAGATTAAAATGGTGACTCCAGAATTGCATAAGAAACTAAGGTTAAAATTATTAAAATAAAATAGGATGAAATATGACCACTGTGTTTATTACAAAGCAAACTTCATTATCTGGAATACTTTAGTGCTTATCAATAAATTCTGAATTAAATACCAAACACATTTTCCAATTCTATTTATAAGCTTTAAAAGAGAGCTATGTTACTTACAAAATAACTGTGATCAACTGAATTAAATAACATTCTTTAAATTTACTTTTTAAAATAAAGTAACAAATACTTTATTTTTCATATTTCCCACTTTACAAAGTTCTTTTTTTCATTCCTCCCTTCCCTTCTCTTCTGGTAGGGTGGAGGGAGGCCTGCCTTAGTGAGCCCCCACCCTACTATATCATGTCTATGCAGTGCAAGGCACATCCTTTCCCACAGATGGCAGACAATGTAGCCCAGCTAGGGCCCTGAATTCCACAGTTGAGAGACAGCCCCTGCTTCAGTTGGTGGTAGACCTATAAAGACCAAGCTACACATCCACTAGATATGTGTGGGTGACATATTTCCAACCATGCATGCTCTATTCGTTGTGGTTGAGATTTTGAGTGCCCTCAAAGGTCCAACTTAGTTGACTATTGGCCTACCCGTGGAGTTCCTATGTCCTCAGCATCCCTAAATCTATCCCCCAACTCTTCCATAATCCCTCCCACCCCCTGTGCCAGCTATGTCTAATGTTTGGCAGAGTCTCTGGATCAGTTTCAGTCAGCTGCTGAGTGGGACCTCCCAAAAACCAGTAATACTAATTTTCTGTCTGCAAGCATAACAGGGTAACATTAATTGTGTCAAGGACTGGAGCTTGTCTTTGGGATGGGTCTCAGGCTAGGTCAGATATTGGTTAACCATTCCTTCAGTCTCTGCTTCGACTTTGTCCATGAATTTCTTGTAGACAGAAAAAATTTTGGGTCAAAAGTTTTGTCAGGGTGTCCTTATCTCTCCACTGAGGTTCCTGCCTAGAACACAAAGTGGCTCCTTCAGGTTTGATATTCCCACTGCTAAGCCTCAGCTAAAGTCACCATATAGACTTCTGGGAGCCTCCTCATTCCCAGGTCTGTGGCAAGTCCTAGAGATGCCTCCACAAACCTCACCCTCATCAGCTTCCAAATTTCATTCATTCTCCTGACCCTCTGTCACTCTTTGTTCCATAATCTGATACTGGCTCTTCCCCCACCCCCAACCCACACCTCCTCTCCATTCCCTCTCCCACCCACTTCTCCCCCACACCTGCCTCCTTTTATTCCCTCTTCTAAATGAAATTCAAACACCCTTGTTTAGGCCATTCTTTCTTTCTTTTTTCTTTCTTTTTGTTTTAGTTTCTTTGAGTCTTTGGAGTGTAGTGTGGGGATCCTAAATTTTACTGCTAATATTTACTTATAAGTGAGTACCTACCATGCTCGTCCTTTTGTGTCTGGATTAACCCACTCAGGATGATATTTTCTAGTTCTGTCTTAGAATTTCTATTCCTGAACAAACATCATGACCAAGAAGCAAGTTGGGGAGGAAAGGGTTTATTCAGCTTACACTTCCACATTGCTGTTCATCACCAAAGGAAGTCAGGACTGGAACTCAAGCAGGTCAGGAAGCAGGAGCTGATGCAGAGGCCATGGAGGGATGTTACTTACTGGTTTGCTTCCCCTGGCTTGCTCAGCCTGCTTTCTTATAGAACCCAGGTCTACCAGCCCAGGGATGGCTCCACCCACAATGGGCTGGGCCCTCCCCCCTTGATCACTAGTTGAGAAAATGCCTTACAGCTGGATCTCATGGAGGCATTTTCCCAACTGAGGCTCCTTTCTTTGTGATAACTGCAGCTTGTGTCAGGTTGACACAAATCAGCCAGTACAAGTTCTAAGCATGTGCCTGTAAAATTCATGGTATAAATTTTGTTTTAATATCTGAGTAGTATTCCATTGTGTGAATGAACCATATTTTCTATATCTATTCTTTGTTTTAGGAGCTTCTGGGCTGTTTCGAAATTTCTGGCTATTATGAGTAAAGCTGCTATAAACTGCCCGACTGGTTTCCAGAATGATTGTACAGGTTTGTACCCCCAACAGTAATGAAGAGTGCTCCCTTTGCTCTATATCCTTACCAGCATGAGCTCTCACTTGAGTTTTTAATTGTAGCCAATCTGATTGGTGTAAGACGGAATCTCAGGGTCATTTTCATTTTTATTTCCCTGGTGACTAAAGAAGGTAAACATTTCTGTAAGTGCTTCTTAGAATTAGAGATTATTCTGTTGAAAATTCTCTGTTTAGCTCTGTATCCCAGTTTTAAGTTGGGTTATGATGGTGTCTAACTTCTTGAGTTCTTTATATATATGTTCCTCTATTGGATATAGGGTTTTTTTTTTTTTTTTTTTTTTTTTTTTTTTTTTTTTT
The DNA here is from genome assembly GCF_963924665.1 of Micromys minutus. Lineage (NCBI taxonomy): Eukaryota > Metazoa > Chordata > Mammalia > Rodentia > Muridae > Micromys > Micromys minutus. The sequence continues at coordinate 5,690,073 of NC_137965.1, forward strand.
TTTTTTTTGGAGCGTCTTTCTTCAAGCAACAGGCCCAGTGTATCTGATAGTTGTAGCTGTGAAGCAGGAATTATGATAGACTTCTTACCCTGTCTTGGAAAAACTCAGCCACTGACTTCTGATTGAAGCAAGATACAAGGGCTGAGAAACCAGCATTTGAATAACACAAGGATGACATTTAAAGGATTCACAAGACATTATGCCTACAGAACACAATGAAGGTTTTTCTAAGAGGCAAATTCATTGTACTTTCTACTTTAAAAAATTGGAGAAATCTCATACTAGTAACTTAATATACTTGAAAGCTCTTGAACGAAGCAAAGTAATACCTAAAGAAGTAGATGGTAAGAAATAATCAAATACAGGGCTGAAATAGAAACAACAGGAAGAGCAACCACAAAATAATGCCAAGAATCAATGAAACAAAGAATCGATATTTTAAGAATATCAATTAAAATAGTTGAAACCTTATTCAAATTGACAGTTTATGTTGGCAAGAATGTATTGTAAGGTGAATATTTAATCATTGTTCATGGGACTGAAGCCTTGTACAGGCACTATGTAAATCGGTGTGATGATTATTTAAGAAGATCTGACTTGATCTGTCTCAAGATCCAGCTATACTTCTCTTGGAATTATATGCAAAGGATAATCCTGCCTACCAGAGGAACATTTGTTCCACCAGCTTCATTGCTGCCCTATTGTGTGTAGACAAGAATTAGAAACAACTTACATGCCCCTCAACAGAGCAATGGATAAAAAACATGTAGCATCCACACAATATTACCACACACAAAAAGTCAGAAGGGATCATGAAATTTGCAAGTAAATGGATGAACTTGAAAAATGATCCGGAGTTGGGTATCCCAAACCACAAAAAAGACAAATATGATATATATCTGCTTATATGTGCAAATTATCTATTAAGTCAATGATAATCAAGTTATAATTGATAGAATCACATAAGTTAGGTATAGCATAAGGGCCAGGGGGTGGTAGATGGATCTCTCAAGGAAAGAAAAATAGATGGTAAAGGATAGATGGCAGTTTAGAAGAGGAGGTTTAAGTGGGGAGGGTTAGAAAACAGAAAATGAGAAAAATATGCAAAGAGAATATTTTCAACAGAAAATCAAGGTCCATTTGAGAATTAGTATAGAAACATAACAGAAGAAGCTTCCTGAAATGTCTGCATATATGCAGGCTGATCTAAATAAATTTGTCAAATAATGGGGAGAGAGAGCCCTGAATGAACATATCTTTTCACCAATGAAGTTTCAAGTACCTGGATTGGGTTACATCTATTCGAGTAGTTGGACAAGGGGGTCCTATGGGAATTGCCCCCCCATACAACACAGCCTGTTACCAAGACTATAGAGTGCTGTCTACAAATTTAGAGCAAGGCCAAATCACCCATACAACATTTGAAAACATGGAGAAACAGATCTGTGACTGTATAAGTCCTTCCCCACTAACTGCTTGTGCATTCGCTGCAAAGAAGTGCCCTGCATGCTCTCAAAGGAGAAACATAAGCACCAAATTGCAAACCCTTCGATCAACAATGGTGTTCTGATTGCAAGACATGTCTGTGGGGTGTTGGCATAAATTTTTGTGCGAGTAACCAGTGATTATCTGACTTGACTTGAGGTCCACTCACAAGATGCAAGCCACATCTGACACTTCTTGGGTAACCAATAAAGAAAGACTAGATAGCAAAGAGACTTAAGGAAAAACCAATATAGCAATAAAATTACTCTTAATAACATTAGCTATACACATAGATCAGTACCTTTCTCAGCCATTATAAGAAAATCAGTGGCTGGAGAAATGGCTCAGTGGTTGAGAGCACTGACTGCTCTTCCAAAGGACCTGAGTTGAATTCCGAGCAACCACAACCATCTGTAATGATATCTGATGCCCTCTTCTGGTGTGTCTGAAGACAGTAATGGTGTACTCATAACATAAAAGAATAAATAAATTTTTTAAAAAGAAAAGAAAATCTTCCTCTCGGAGCTGATGGAAAAAAAAAACAGACCCAGAGACTTTAGAACACTCAACACTAAACACTAAAATTCTTCTCAATAGGACTCAGGAAATCCTGCAAAAGAGGAGACTGAAAGAGTATAAGAACCAGAGGAGCCTGACGATACCAAAGAGCCCCTCTAAATGAAAAGGTTTAACACACATAAGAACTTCTAGAGACTGAGAGAGCATTCAGAGTTCATCAGATGGGGTCGTTGGGCTGAAGGGAGAAATGGACTTATGTCTCCATTCCAAACTAAAATCTACGTTCAATTGATAACCAGTTGCAAATAAAAATTTTGCTTTTACAAGGGAGCATCAATGAAGAAGCAAGCTGAACTTTGGGCAGACATCATGATCAGCAGTATGTGACCAAAAAATAAAAATAAAAATAAACCAAAAAACAATTACTCAACTTTATATTAAGAAGATACCTTTGTTGTTTCTGGCCTAGCTTGCTGTTCCTTCCTTCCTTCCTTCCTTCTTTCCTTCCTTCCTTCCTTCCTTCCTTCCTTCCTTCCTTCCTTCCTTTCTTCTTTCTTTCTTTCTTTCTTTCTTTCCTTCCTTCCTTCCTTCCTTTCTTTTTTCTTTCTTTCTTTTCTTTCTTTTTTTCAATTTTTTCATCTCTCTTTTACTTTTATTTATCTTTACATATTTTTATTACTTATTTTTTTCTGTTTTTACCCTATAAACTTTTTGCATGTATATTATAGATTCTCATTTTATGGGGTTTATGCAAATGAAAGCAAGTATATCTCTGCATCTATATCTGTGTCTTGTGCCCTTACTTTGGCCCTTTTCTTTCAGTTTGTTTGTTTTGTCTTATTCTGCTATGATAGCTTTTGTTCTATCTCATTTTATTTTATTTCTCTATAGAAGATTGTTTATTTTCTACTGAAAGATAGAAGGCAGGAAACTTCATGAGAGGAAAACTGGAGAGTAACTGAGAGTAGAGGAAGAGAAAAGCATATACAATGTACATTTATGAGAAATCTATTTTTAATAAAAAGAGAAAATATGCTGGGGTTAAGAAAGGTCAAACAAGTAAAGGTCTTAAGAGTTCAAACTGTACAA